>NC_056739.1:1529807165-1529823409 GCF_019279795.1 Protopterus annectens | reverse complement strand
GAGGAGGAAAAGTCGGACACATTCAATCAGGAAGAAAAGGCTATCCCAATACTTGGATGTACGAAACAGAATCATAAGTTATGCACTTACCAGAACACTAGATTTATCTGGTCTCTGTCTAGACACTGGAACAACTGGAATGTTTACCTTGGCATCACTTTGCTTGGCAATGATATCTTCACAATCTCTAGCTCCTTCCCTATTCCATAACACCCTGTTCTGAAGGGAGATACCAAGGTCGCGTAAAAGACTAACCAGGCAGCTAGCTACATCACAAATCATAAACAGAAAAATGGAGTAAAAGCTTAAGACCCATAAACAAGGCAGACCAAAATCCAAATTTCTTGCAGGATATGACAATTTGGAGGGGAAAGGCAGGTGGGTCACTCCAGGGTCCAGACAGAGGTCAGAAAAATCTAGCATTCTCCTAAGTACATAACGTGTGGAACCACTGGAAATATACTCAGTCAGGCACACTGGTCGCCAGTGAAGTCCAAAATTCACCAGACTGCAGCAGTGATACAAAATTAATCTTTTAATATATCCAGCACACCAACAGATTTGGCACTTTCATTCCTCAAGGGCACTTCTTCAGAATAACAATACACTAATTAATCCTTAAATAAGTCAAACTAGTTAAGAATAACAATTCTCCATTGGTCAAAAACAGTCAAGTGACTTAAAAAATGTTAAAAGTATAGCAACAATTATACCACAGTATATGTAAAGCACAAATACCAGAATGTGGTCAAATAAAAATGAAACATACAAGATCATTAAACATGGCAATAGTGAAACACGGCATGTAATAATTAAATTCTATTTTAAATTCTATTTTAAAGCTCTCTCTTTCAGAGCTGGAAGAATAGAATAATGTTCATTTAAGCCAGGGGCTAAACAGGCAAAAAACTTTAGTTGGCACATTAACTCACAATACTCTAAATTCTTTTCCCAATCACCCCCTCTTTCAAAGGGTTTTACCTGCTCCAACACCCAAAATTTAGAGGAATAATCTAAACACACCAAAGTGTGTTTGAATAGTGCATTGGTTTCCTTTCTTCTTGATACCTCATACAAGTGTTCGTAAATTCTCTGTCTTAGGGTTCTCTCTGTTTTGTCAACGTAAAATGCAAAACATGAAGAGCAACAGGCCAAATACACTAACCCTTTAGAGTGACAGTTGAAGTATACCTTGCCCTTTAATAATCCAACAGGGCCGCCAACATGTAGTTCATCCACATTAGCTACACAAGGACACTGGGGGCACCTTCCACATGTATGCGTCCCTGTCCTTAATCTAGGGTTTGAATATGATTTACAATTTTCTAAACCGTTTTTGATATTCCGTCCCCTTCTCAAACTATATTTCAGTTTCCCAGAAAACACCTTAGGACTGCTGGGCATTATAGCAAAAATGTCCCAATAGGTCTGTATGATGTTCTTCATAAGATAGGTGTCCCGGTGAAAGTCTGTCACAAAATAGAAGTCTTTACTGGGGGGGTACATCGGTAACCCTTGCTTCCATCTGTGTAGTAGTTGTCACAATGTTATCAGAAACTATCCACCCATTATCCATGTACAAAATGGACATATATCTGGCTCCCCATTCTTGTGAAATCTTATCAGTCAGAGAAACAACCAAGGATTCAGGGTAACCCACAGTTGACAAAAAGTTTGCCTATATACTCCAATTCGGAAGTCAATTCATCCCCAAGTGTAGTCATATGTGCTACCCTAACCATTTGGCCCTTGATAATGTTCCTTTTCTGTGAATATGGATATTCACTCTTAAAATGGAGATAAGAACTGGAGAAATATTTTAAGATGTACAGAGAAGACACACCCAATATATCTAAGGTCTTTCCTAATCTGCGCATCCAAAAAATGAACACCATCCTCCATTACACTGGATGTAAATTCCAAAAAACTGGTGGTGTGACTAATAAAATCCAAGAAGGGGGCAATAATCACCTTTGGTCCCTTCCACACAATAAAGATGTCATCCAGGTAACTGAAATAACATCTCGTGTGTTCATAAAAGGGTGAGGTGAATAGAAAATGCTGCTCCCAATACAGAATAACTATATTGGCAAAAATGGGGGAACACGAGGCTCCCATTGCAACCCCCCAATCTGCTTGTAGTATGCTCCTTGAAGAAACAAAAACGTTGTTACTGAGCACCAATTCCATATTATCAAGCAGTAACCGAAATTCCACGGGGGTAGGAAGTCAAAACCCACAATAATTTCTTCAAACCAGGCTAGACCAATTGTCCTGGGGAATCACACTAAATAAATCCTTGATATCTATCGTAAGGAAAGTGTAATCCCTATTAAACTCCACTTCCTTGAACTTATTCAAAAAGTCCAATGAGAATTTAAACTAGAATTTAATTATTACATGCTGTTCCAAGTTTAATTAACTTGTATGTTTTCTTTTTATTTGACCACATTCTGGTATTTGTGCTTTACATATACTGTGGTACAATTGTTGCTATACGTTTAACAGTTTTTAAGTTACTTGACTGTTTTTGACCAATGGAGAATTGTTATTCTTAACTATTTGGACTGTTTAAGGATTGATTAATTAGTGCAGTGTTATTCTGAAGTGGTGCCCTTGAGGAATGAAAGCGCTAAATCTGTTGGTGTGTTGGCTATATTAAAAGATTTATTTTATATCACTGCTGCAGTCTGGTGAATTTTGGACTTTCTTGGTGACCAGTGTGCCTGACAGAGTATATTTCCAGTGGTTTGATGACCAGTGTGCCTGACAGAGTATATTTCCAGTGGTTTGTGTTTAAGTACATAACTTGCTTATTTTCCTGGTCCTGTTCAGACACTGGAAGAACTGGACGGAATCCCCAGCTGACCTCGAAAGGCTTAAGCCAGCAAGCCTCTCTGAATAGTAACTTCCTAGAAATGTAATCAAACTAAAAAGGTTTGGCAAAGGTACGCAAGGTTGACCATGAAACAGCCACATATTCCAAGGGTAAGTTACATAAAAAAAAATGTCAGATCTGGCCTGAGCTATATTATAATGCATTTTTGGTCTGGTGGCCAAGGATTTCCCAGCAAAAGATTAACAATGGACAATGCAATTGGATACCTTCCGACCTTTATTGGCAGATGAAAAGGATACAAGCAACTATTCATCCATTTTGAACTCCTTTGTACAAAGAAGATAAAAACAAGGCTGTCTATGAACATTCAAAGAATGAAACTGATATTCTCCTTTACTGGAAGAAGACTGGGAAATTAATAGACTAGCTTGAATTGGCTTTGGGTCACCACTTTCAGAATAAAGGATGGGTTCATCCTAAGTGTAAATGAATGAAAAATAATGTTGGGATATTTTAAAGATAAGGCATGAAGTTTAGAAATCCTTCTAACAGACAAATGATGGCTACCAGAAAAACAGTTTGAGGTTAGAATTTTACAATTATGGAATTTTCTGTCTCAAAAGGGTGGTTTGGCTAATCTCTCAAGGAAAAAAAAATCAAATCTTAAGTGGAAGCAGACTGAGCTACAGGTAGTCTGGAATAAAAACTTTTCAGAAATGCTTTACGTGTTTTGTGGGATGCCAATGAGGATGTGGGAAAGTCTGCATGAAAAGATGACATGGTTAATTAGTATCCTTTAAGAGAGGAGTAACTGGCTGCTTCTTAAAAAGGGTCTCCTAGAAAAGAGAACACTAGCAAGACATGCTGAAGTAGGATCCCTATTTTGTTTCAAACCCCAAAGTGTAAATTGTTTCCATTTACCCAAGTCTCTTTGCTGAAAGTCTTTGAGATACAGTAATTAGAGCAACTTCTATGGTAAGGAACAATTGGTCCCTGGGCCATCGCTGGAAGTACAAAAAACATGTAGTCAAGTGAAGGGAACATATATCCAGGTGACCAGCCTGGATAGGTGTGAAATTAGATAAGGGTGCTGTGGAAGAGGCAGGGGTCTTCTCTTCAGATGAGACCACAAGGGGAACATATCTGGTGAGGCAGAATGGAGCTATGAGAATTACCTTTGCTTTGCACACTTTGGGTTTCTAGAGGAACCTAGCTATTTGTGGAAATGCATACAAGAGACCTGGGGGCCAACTGTGGGAGAATGCATCACTTGGCAACTGTCCCACGAGGTCCAGGAGACCATTAAGGAGCATAGCCCAAATTCTCAATTGCCCCCAACCACTATCTGATTAACTAACTTGTTAAGGTAACACTGTAGGCAAATAAAGGTGGAAAGATTCAAACCCTTTACCCTTAGCATAAGAAGCAACTCATTAACAGGTCATAGCTTACTCTCTCTGCACTAACTGCCAGACTTAAAACACCTAAAGTGAAGATGCATGAGATTTATGCAAATGATCATTTAAAGACATAGCCAGTGTTTGAGCTACACAACTACTAACATGACTCATGACTTTTTACTTTTTTTTTTTGTCTTTACTGGTGCACTCAGACCTACAAAGCCAATCCCCACTAGCTGCAGACATACCATGCTGCAGTAAACTGCAGAAAGTATTCCCAGTTATATATGTGTACAAGCTTAAAGTCATGGTTCTTAACATTATTTCTACATGTGGATTGGGTGGGTGGACTAGGCATTTCATTAGTTTCACCCTTGACCTGAGCACCTAGAACACAGTCATACCATCAAATCTTAATACAATGATCTGCAGAACATATGTGTAAACACTTAAAGTGAAATAAATATTAAACATACATGCTTAATATGTAATGCACATTTATTTTTGTTTACCAGAATAGAGCAATGATCACAAATGACCAAATGCAGGCTCAGTCCAGGTTATGTAAAAAGTAACAGAAAACTATACATATATAAAATACACGAGTATAGGAAAAGTACAGTTTTGTACCTACCATAAATGTAGATGTCCGATAGGTATGCATCTGCAGTCCTAACATATGGGTTGTCCTGCCTCAGGCAGCCCTTCGGTCGGCCGGATTCCAAAGTCTGGGTCTGGCTTCGGCTGATGTCGCACTTCACCCGACGTCATAGCTGCTGTTTATTGGGTATAAAGGCATCAGCCGACGCCATTTTCCTCAGTGTTTCTTGACCCAGATGCCAGGTGCCCTCTAGGAAGGCTAAGTTTGGATAAATGCAAAAAATTCCAAACAGTAGAGAGCAAACAATATAAATATATATATATATATATATATATATATATATATATATATATATATATATATATATATATACAAACAAATACACCATAATAGATTCCCCCAGCTAGCTAAAAGAGGGGTAAATACCCTAGGAATACCACAGAGCTGAAGGAGGGTGGGTAATCCTGACTGCAGATGCATACCTATCGGACATCTACATTTATGGTAGGTACAAAACTGTACTATGTCCTTCAAGGATGCATCTGCAGTCCTAACATATGGGTAGAATACCATAGCCAAACTGGAGGAGGAGGCACTAAGATAAAGATGGTGTAGTTAAGATCCCTTGCAAAACAGCAGTTGCAAAACCTGCTCGGGATCTAGAATATAAGGGAAGATTATAATGCTTGGCAAATGTATGCACGGAGCTCCAAGTAGCAGCTTCTAAAATGTCTTTGGTAGCCACTCCTTGTAGGAAAGCTGTAGTGGTGGCTGTAGCTCTTGTGGAATGAGGTCTGATATTTTCAGGAGTTGTCTTTCCATGAAAAGAGTAGCAAAATCGAATGCAATTTCCTATCCATTTTGAGATTGTCTGTTTTGAAATTGCTTTTCCTTGCATTCCTGTTGCATATGCTACCAGAAGCTGATCATTTTTTTCTGCTGGTCTTAGTTCTGTCCAGATAGTAGCGTAATTGTCTGTGCACATCCAAGGTATGTAGCGGTCTTTCCCCCCTGTTCTGTGGGTTGGGGAAGAATGTAGGTAAATGAATCGCTTGGTTCAATGATACTCTGGAGACCACTTTTGGCATAAAGGTAGGGTTAGTTCTCAGAGAGACTCTGTCCTGATGGAAGATAAGGAAGGGTTGTACTGCCATTAATGCCTGTAACTCAGATACCCTTCTTGCTGAAGTGATTGCTAACAGGAAAGCAGTTTTCCAAGACAAGAACTGTAATTCTGCTGTTGCTGCTGGTTCAAAAGGGGGAAGTGTTAACTTTTCCAACACAAAGTTGAGATCCCATGTAGGTAAAGGTGGTTTCCTTGGAGGTTTTACATTTTTGATTCCTCTCAAGAACTGCCTGAGTAGAGGATGAGAGAAGACAGGAGGATCCATGTTGTATTCTGCTGAAATTGCTGATGCATGAATCTTAATGGAGGAGTAAGACAGGCCATTGTGGAACAGTTCTGCTAGATATTCCAGGATGTGTGCTATGTTTGCCAATGAGACATTTTCTCCCTTTGCTGCACTCCAAATGAGGTATCTTTTCCACTTGGCTGAATAAGTCTTCCTTGTGGAAGGTCTGCGTGCCTCTAGGATAATGTCCTTAACCCTCTGGGATAAACCTGGGTTATTTTGTTTTATGCAATATTCCAGGCAGCTAGCTGCAGTGTTTTCAAGTTTGGATGTAGGATCTTGTAGTTGTCCTGTGTTAGAAGTAGGGGACATAGAGGTAGAGGCCATGCGTGTGTCCGAGACATGCTTCTCAGTAGCGGGTACCAATGTTGCCTCGGCCAGTCTGGAGCTATCAGGATTACCCTTGGCTGATCCTCTCTGATCTTCAGTAGAACTTTGTACATCAAGGGAAGAGGTGGAAATGCATATGCTCTCAGGTTTTTCCAGCTGAAGGAAAGGGAGTCCACCCTCCAAGCAAGTGGGTGGTATGCTCTTGTGCAGAATTTCTTCAATTGGTGGTTGTGTGGGGATGCAAACAGGTCTATCTCTGGTAGTCCCCATTTCTTTGTTATGGCTTTGAAGATATCTGGATGCAGCATCCATTCGTGAGCATCCGTGGTAGTTCTGCTTAAGGTGTCTGCTAGGGAATTTTCTTTTCCTGGTACAAATCTGGCCTGAAGTTGAATGTTGAGATTCAGGGCCACATTCCACAGGTCCATTGCCATCCGGCATAGAGGATATGAATGTGTACCTCCCTGTTTGTTGATGTACCACATGACTGTGGTATTGTCGGTCCTTATCAGCAGATGACCCTGTTGAAGGAGTGGTCTGAATGCCTGGATCGCATGTTTCACTGCCAGCATCTCCTTTAGATTTATGTGTAGATTCAGCTGGTCTTGGGTCCATAGACCTTGAATACACTTGTCCACCATGTGTGCCCCCCATCCCTAGGTCTGAGGCCCGTGGTGATGGTCTGGCTTGGATGAGGTTTGTGGAAAGGCAAGCCTCTGTTCCACTGACAGGCCTGAGCCCACCACAGGAATTCTTGCTTCAGGCATGGAATTATTGGAATCTGGGCTTCTAGACTGTGCTTGTGTTGAGACCATACATTCCTTAGGTACCATTGTAGCTTTCTCATATGCAGCCTGGCATGTGGAACCAATATTATGCATGATGCCATGTAGCACAGGGCTTGCAGGACTTTCCTTGCAGTAAGCCGAGTTTGTGTCGTTAATGTCATGAAGTAGGCTGGTAGTTGCTTTTGTTTTTCTTCTGTAAGAAAAGCCATCTGAGTTGATGTATCCAGTTCTGCACCCAAGAATGTTATCCTTTGGGATGGTACTAGTCTTGACTTTTGCATGTTGACTGTGTATCCCAAGGCTTGCAACAGTTGTATGACATTTTCCAAATCTTTTATTAATTTTTCCTTGTTGTCCGCTTGTATTAGGCAGTCGTCCAAGTATGGGTAAATTTGAATTCCCTGAAGCCTGCAATGAGCAATTACTGATGCCAGGCATTTCGTGAATACTCTGGGCGCAGTAGATAAGCCAAAAGGCAATGCTGAGAATTGATAATGCTCTGATCCTGCAAGAAATCTGAGGTGTCTTCTGCAATCTGGTCGTATAGGGACGTGCAGGTATGCCTCCTTGAGATCTAGAGTCACCAGCCAAGACTCCTTGCCCAGCATGGGAAGAAGCTGCTGGAGGGTCAGCATTTTGAATTTTGGAACAATGAGGTATGTGTTGAGTGCGGACAAGTCTAGAATAGGTCTCCATTGATTTTCTTTTCTTGGTACAAGGAAAAGCCTGGAGTAAAATCCTTGGCCTTGTTCCATAGGTGGTACCTCTTCTATAGCTCTCATCCTTAGTAAGTTGTTGACTTGTCTTAGAGCGCCTGTTTTTTGGCTTGGTGGTAGGTTTGGCATTCCTCTCTTTTTGGTAGAGTGTGGAAGTGAAACCTGTAGCCCTTGTCTATTGTTTGTAAAGTCCATTTGTCTCCTGTAATGTAATGCCAGTTGTCGGAAAATAAGGCTAGCTTTCCGCCCAAGGGTGCTTCCAGTTGTTCCCTGGTAGGCGGAACTAGAGCCAAGTCATTGTGTCTGCCCTGTGGAAATGGTTGTAGTTGAATCTGTGGCAGTATTTCTCTGGTTGGTCGGTTGCCACTGACGTCCCCTGTAAGCACCCCTAGATTGGCCTCTGCCTCTGGGGCGTCTATTTCTGCCTCTTTGCGCTCTGGAGTTGTCTGGAAAGGACCAATTCTTCGAAGGCCAATTTTGGCTAAACCTCGGAGGTTGGACCTGTAAGAAATCCTTGACTGTTTGGACAGATTTTGCTTTTTCTTCCACCTTCTTTAGAACCTCCTGTGCAGGGGAGCCAAACAAACTTTGTTTCTCCATGGGAGCATCTAGGAGTTTTGACTTAACATGGTCTGGTAAGGATTGTTCTTTTAACCAGGCATGCCTTCGAATCACTGTTCCAGTCATAGCTAGCCTCCAGTGCATCATAGCCACATTTTAAGAAATTGTTACTGACCTGCTGAGAGTTATGTACCAAATCCTGAAGGGACTTGCGGTCTAAAGGTTCAGGAGAAGACAGTTTTTTGTTTATCTGGTCTAACAAAAATTCCTGGTACTGAATCATGTGAAATTGACAGTTCAAGGCCCTGGCCGAAACAGTAGCAGAAGTATAAACCTTTTTACCCCATCTCTCTAATGCTCTAGATTCCCTTTCAGAGGGAAGAGGGCTTTTGGCAGATGCAGCTGCCACACCTTTAGGGCCCTGTGAAATGGTTTCAGGGTCTGCAACAGGAGCCTTATACAAATGGTAATGTGTGTCCGGGACCCTGTAATATCTGTCTGGCTTGGCAGGGGCCGGAGGAAGAGAATCAGGGGCAGTACAGGCATCAATATATGCATCATCAACAACTGTTAGTACTGGCGGAATGGCTAAAGGCCTATGCTGTGGTAAGTATAAAAAGGTCCTTAGCCTTTTCCTTGAATCTGAAAAATCCTGGCCCTGCCATTGGAAGTGTTCCCTCATAGCATGCAAGGTTTCCCCAAAGAAAATTCTTCAGGAGGAGAAGCAGAAGGAATGGAGTCTTCTGCATCAGAATCCTCATAAGGAGAATATGGGCCTTCGTGAGGGTCTGAAATGTCTGAGTCATCCGAGGAATAATCTGTAGAGACAGGTTCCGGGGCTTCAGTCCTAGGCCTCTTGTCTGGAGGGGCTGAGAGGCCCTGTCTGGGTGAGGTTGGGATCCCTGATCAAAGAAATGAGATCCTCAGCCAGGCTGAGCATTTGGGAACTAGAGGTAGGCCTATGTGAAGGAGTTTTAGCAGGTAAGGCCTTAGAAGATTTAGCTGCTTTAGCCCTGGCAAAAGCCTTGATCGACATAGAAGCAGGGGGTCTAGCAGCCCCACGTGCAGGGGTAGATATGTCTAAAGGAATAGTGTCTGACAAATCCTGGGTGCCTGCTTCTGTAGCAGTAAATTCAGTAGCAGATTCAGCCATGCTCTGTGAGGCCTCGGCTATCGGAGGCATGCTTTCGGCCGAAGGAAGAACCGGGGGCTCGGTTTCAGCTGAAACAGAGACACTCGCGGTTGGCCTAACCGTGGCTTCAGCCGAAACCACGGGCCGTGAGTGTCGGTCCTTTTCCTTGCGCTTTTTAGCTAATTGAGTAGTCGGAGTCTCCGACGGCATTTTGTATGCAAAAGCGGGACCAAAAAACTCCTCTGCAAACTGCGACCGATGTCTAAGTGTCCGTCGGTTGAAGGAAGCACAGGCTAGACAAGCTGATACGTCGTGGTCTGGGCCTAAGCAAGGAAGGCAGTAAGAGTGGAAATCCTTATGAGGTATTTGTTTCCCACAAGTTAAACAATTATTTACTTTGTCTGACATCGGCTGAGGCAAGAAAGAGTCCCCAATGGGGTACTTAGCTTTTTAGAAGTCTTCGGTAGTAGAAATCTCTGGATCTGACCGACCAGCACTTGCGAACAGCTTCTGCTTCGGGCACCGCGCAGCAAGAAAGACTGAGGAAAATGGCGTCGGCTGATGCCTTTATACCCAATAAACAGCAGCTATGACGTCGGGTGAAGTGCGACATCAGCCGAAGCCAGACCCAGACTTTGGAATCCGGCCGACCGAAGGGCTGCCTGAGGCAGGACAACCCATATGTTAGGACTGCAGATGCATCCTTGAAGGACATCTGTGCATACACATAGAGGTCAACTTATACAATACATGAATACAGAAGACTGCATTTACATAGGGGTTTATATGTCTGTTTCAGTCAAACATAGGTTTCATCAGCAAAATACATCTTTACATAAGAAGCAAGAAACAGAAAAAAGGGTGTGGACTGGGAAGAAGAGAAAGAAAGAGAGACTGGGCGGGTGAGTAAGCTTGAGTGCACATTATTCAACTGTGCATAGGTTGGATATCACCTGCAAATTAGTAATCGCCAAGATGAGTATGTGAGGGATTAGATTCTGTGCAGTTAATTTAGATCAGTTAGGTGTTATCTACCGGGTAAGTCAGCAGATAGTTGATACTACGTATGTAAGTATAGAAGGCGAGAGGGGATCACTTGTTAGGGACCTATCCTGAGGGATGTGTAGAGTTATGCAACGTGCCCAGTCTTCAGGCAGTAGCATTCATTCTGATTTTTTAGGAAGTGCTTGAATGGAGGTCTGAAAACAGAGTAGTCAGCAAGTTCAAAAGGTCATCAGGAAGTGACTATCAATGTTTTGGGACTGAGAAGCTAGACGATTATTCCATACAGTACAGAACAAACATTTGGTTGTACAACACTAACAGATATCGGACATACACAGTTTGACATGGCTACAGATGCACATCTAATATTTACAAAAACATGAATAAAAAGATATGAAAAATGTACTAGTATACTAGCTGTAAGTCGTGTGCTGTGGTAGTGTTGTCGCCTCACAGCAAGACGTTGTTGCGTTCGATTCTCAGCTAGAGCATCTTCTGTGTGGAGGCATGCGTGAATGGGCATGCCTTTGTTGAAGGTTGTGTGTCAGGGCTGGTAACTCGGCACGTAAAAATCCACTACCAAACATTAGCAGACCGGAGTTCCGCTGTGGCGGAATGGCTCATTAAATCAGTTATAGTTCCTGGTGCCGAAAGACACAACAACATACTAGCTGTAAGTTATTTCAAATCAAGAGTTTTGAAGAAAAGTGTATATATATATACATATACACACACACACACACACACACACACACACACACACACACACACACACACACACACACACACACACACGCAAATGAATAATGCAAAAATAAAAGTTTGGGTTTGCATATACAACTTGAAACTGTTAATGCAGGTTATTAATAATAATAATAATAATAATAATAAAGAACTTACTTGGCAGAGGTAATTACTGGCAAGCCCATATAATTCCGATCTGAAAAAAAAAAAGAAGGACAAATGCTACAAACAAATCTATTAAAAAGAATAATATTTATCTATATTTCATTATTTAATATTATAGCCAATATTTAATATTATAGCCAAAGAAATTAACTATCAGTACACTACTGGATGTTGCATTTCACTTTTTATTAAAGTACTGAAAATAAATTATTTGAAGGCAAGGACCACGTAGTACAACAAACTAAGAGAGACACAAAATGACCACAAACCCACAACAGATACACAAAATAACCTTTGATTTTCCAGTCTATTTCTCTGTGTGTACCAAAGTTAAAACTATACCAGATTTCTGAGAATATCCTTAAATGTGTTTCCTATCTTTGGTCTGGCAAAAGATACAGGATTGCAGGCTGTGACTGAAGCAACTGTCTAGCTTGCATACTTTCATGTCAGTCTTTGCAAGACTAGTGTTCATTTGTATAAAGTCAGGATATTTAGTTTGCGGCTACTGTTTTGTTAAAACTGTTCATGATTTCACAGAAAGTCCCTGACTTTGCTTCAATTTAATGGCCTGCAACTAACTGAGAATTGCAGTCACTAACTGTGGGAGGGTTGGCTGTGCTGAAGACAATTTACTCTATTGCCATTTGCTCAGTCATTTCTGTCTGGGCAGGACTAGACTCCACTTAGAAGTTGGAACATTTAAATCTCTGGCTACTGTCTCGGTGTACCAAAGCTGAAATTGCTAACAACTGCAAAGAATACCCCTGACTTTCTTTCATATCTTTGGTTTGGTGAGAAACGGAAGATTGCAGCCATTCTGACTGTGGCTCAAGGCAATTTTCTCTCATTATTTGCTTAATTTCATATCTGGCTTTACAGGAATAGTGTGCATTTGTATGAAATAAGTTGGAATATTTGTTTTGTGGCTAGTGTTTTGTTGAAACTGCCCCTGATTTTCAAAGAATATCCCCAAATTTGCTCTGTATCTTTTGGGTTGGCAAGTAATTGAGGACTGCAATCAATAAATGAGGAACATGACTGTGGCTGAAGGCAACCTATTCTCTTGTTATTTGCGCAGTCGTCTCTGGCTTTAAAGAAACAGACTGCACCTGTATGACATAAGTTGAAATTTTAAATCTCTGGCTACTGCTTTGTGTGTACCAACGTTGAAACTGTCCCTGAATGCAAAGAGAAAGACACCGCTTTCCTTCACACTTACGGGCTAAACCTCCAACAACAAATAACGCTGGCAGGATAGATTCATATCCTGTCATATTCCACACCTCTAGAACAAGCTTCCACTTCATGTCAAGTAAACTAGCATGCTTGCCACTTTTAGGGTAAGCCTGGATAACGTGATGGGTGGCCTCAGATTTTTGTATTGTCATCCTTAAGGCTGGAAGGAAAGAACATAATTTTTAATGGTCTATATACCGACTGACTGCGAACCTACAGGAACAAGTTACTTTTTTAAAGACTATAACCGAAAGCTCATTCATTTCCTCCACTGACTTATTTCTGCCTCTGCCAAGTGGTTAGCACAAATATTCATTTACTTTATTTGCATGCAGCTCATTTTGCTTCCTCTATCAAGCCAGCCCCACTAGTTTGGGGTGTATGCACTGCAGGTTGTAAGTTCAGCCAGTTTGAACATATGCAGAGATGTACTGAATGGCTACTGGCATCTTCATCTTCTGTTATGCTTTGTTTTACTTAAACATAACTGCAAATATTGACACTAAGGTAAGATAAGCTGATTTTTATTTGCACATCTACTTGTTTCTGAAACACTTTTTTTTATTTTGTCTGCTGGAAACTCAGACTAATCTAGTTGGTATTGAGGCAAAGCACTCTGTATACCCATTAACTGGTTAACATTTACAATATTCCACAACAGTGAACAGAATTACACAGGAATCAGAAAAAAGCACCAAGTAAATTCTTCAGCATTAAAAGTGAGCATACAATCAAGGGAAATGCTTGCTTTGTAGAAGTGTGCTATCATAAAATAAATCAAATTAGTGATTGTGAGTGCAGCATTTACAGTATTTAGATGTGGTAAGTAATCTACTTCATTAATGAATATTACCTGTATTGTTGTGTGTCCTTAATGAAGTAAATGAAAAAGGACTCTAGTCCTTCACATTTCATCTGTTGGTATTTTTGTTTACATGCTTACTTAGGCATAACTGTATCTTTGTGCCTCTCACACTCTGAAATGGGCATGGTCTGTGTAATCGACATGTTAAACAGCTGTGCTGTCACATGCAAATGATCCACGATTGACTGGCATGCAGATTTGCCAGTGACATCATGCATACATTGGTTGTCGATTGACACACAGAAACTGTTATGCTCTCTCTGCATCTGTTAATGTAGAAACTAGTGAATCAAATTAATACAGAAACATATCATAACCTCTGTACAGCCTGTTTCTGATAATTGTTCCAGGAGCCTCCCTCTTCACTGAAAATGGGTGCTACCCAATAAGCCAGAACAGTTTTACATAATAACAAAATTGTACAATAGGTGAAATGAGATATGTGAAGTCCTGCCATTCTGTAATGTACTAGGAGTATGTGCTACTTGGCAGTAAGACCTAAACTACTAGCATAAACGTTTTTCACATCAACATTTTAACAATGTTTCTGCTTAGTAACAACTACTCAGAGTTTTAATACAGCTATTTCTAATCTAAAAAAATAATTGTATGCATTGCTCAAAGTTACAAGAGTGACTGTTACAATTACTGTAGTGCTGTACACTGCATCTAACTTTCATTAAAAAACAGATGTCTCTACTAGATTTTCTGTTTTTTAAAATAAAAACCTTACTCTTTTCTCAAAATACTAATGTGCAGAATACCTGATGAATATTCATGAGTCCAGTGAGGACATCCCCATGAACATTCTTTAAATATTTATACACGGCACTGGGTGTTGGGTGGTGGGCAGGATTTGGGTGGGCCTTGCTACTGCGCATCCGTGAGGAGTACTAGTATACAATTATGACCTTACTTATCCCTTTTTATGTCATTGCGCTTTGTTGAAAAAGCAACTGTGATTCATCTTGAAACACTAAATGTAGGACTACATCATGAGGAATACTGGCTACAGCAGTATTGTTAACCACACACAGTTATGCATTTGAGAAGTGGTTTTGTTTAAGTGTCCTCAAGGTAAAACTTGAGAGATCATCTCACACAGCAGCCTAGAAAAGTGAAAACTCTGCTGGATATGCAGCATCACAGTAGCCATGATTTTTACAGTGCAACACTGAGCACAGTTTTTCGCTTATGGCAAAAAAGGAGAGGAAAACAAATATGCCATTTAAGTAAGGACATTGAAGAAGTGGCATGATAAATATAGAGATGTTAAAATGTATATACTGTACACAGAGCTAAAAGTGGTAGAAAGCTAAAGGAGTACCTTTTGGAAGATATGGCCGACTTCCACTGTTGTACCATTTAATTTGCTTCTCAGGTTAAGTTATGATGTTAATGAGGTGGTACAGCTTGGATGACATGCACAATGCAGTTGAAAGAGTTGATACAGCTTGACTTTCAACTGCTGTGTTGTTTAAAAATGTACAGTACATAAATGCAGTACATTTCCCAAGTATAAAGGAACAAAACTGAGAAACAGCCCCCCCCCACACAAATAATTAACCATTTAAATGAATAGAGTTGTGCAGATCGCTTCTGACCAAGACAATTGTATTTAATCCCTTACTCAGTGAAAATAAACCAAAGCATACAGATGCATACATGCTGGTGAAGTTACAATCAGAGGCTGGTTGCAGAGGTGCTTCTGACTGTCTGGTTGGAGGCATGCAGTACACCAGTCAATGGCCATTAATGTAGCTGGTTAGAGTATTTACAGGTGGGGTATTATGAAGATATGTGGGATTTCTGTTACTGCACTGAATGGGATGCCACTCTCCATGACTTTATACAACAGGATACAGTCAAGAATTCTACATATAATTGTTCCTCCATTTGTGTTACTAATGTTCCCTTCCTTCAGTCAGTCATCTTTTCTTATGCCTGTAGAACTAGGAGGAGCATCCCAAGGTACATCCTTAAGATAGACTTGGAAGTACATTCATTGAGCTGCCAGTGTAGTGAAATCCAAAGCTCAGGGACATAATAAGAGAAGAGAAGGAACTTGTACCAGATGATTTCTGCGTCAATATGATTGTTACTAAGCCCAAAGCAGATTTGTGCGTCAATATGATTGCTACTAAGAACAAAGCAGCTAAGTGGAGTTTGAGAGGCCAGAAGACCACTACAAGCCCCCATATATGAGTGGGACCCTGATCATATACAGCTTTAAGTACCACCACAGGTGCTTCGATTGTGATTCTACACCCGACAGGAAGCCAGTGTGAAGAACACAACATGAGAGAAGTACCCACATATCTAGGAACTCCAGCAGGAAATGAGACTACTGCCCTCTAATGTCTAAAGGACTGCTGCCCTCTAATGTCTAAAGGACAGAACTTCAACAGTCTACATTTCCCAAATTCCCACTCTGCATAACTGAAAAG
>NC_056739.1:1529743103-1529803103 GCF_019279795.1 Protopterus annectens | reverse complement strand
TAGCCAGGAATTATAAAGATTAGACTAAGTGTTTTTTTGTTATGTCAGAACTGTTCTGAATTATTTTATGTTTCTGTGTGATCTCTGAACTCTTGAATAGCACTGTGGTGTAGTAGTACTGTCTTGTGTTTAATTATTTATTATTAAATATTTTAAAAACCTTTTACCTGTGGCTGGTTTGTGTAGGGATAATTTAAGCTCTAGAGTACATTGCATATTTATAGAGTTTATTGTACAAGGCCACTCTAATACGCCTTGACTGATTAGTCACACTTACCAATTGGATAATAATATTGCACAGTAATAATTGAACACCCTTTTAAGGGCCTTTGGGTAGCTGATAATTATTAGCTGGTGGTGGCAGTAATTATTACCGTATGTTGTTGTGTCTTTCGGCTTTTCCTGGTTAGGGGTCGCCACAGCGGAACTCCGGTCCGCTAATGATTGGCAGTAGATTTTTACGTGCTGAGTTGCCAGCCCTGACGCACAACCTTCTACTAAGGTACACCCATTCACGCATGTCTCCACATAGAAGACACTCTAGCCGAGACTCTAACAGGACAACGTCTTACTGTGTATATGTCTGCGTGTGTATATATATGTGTGTGTGTGTGTGTGTGTGTGTGTGTGTGTGTGTGTGTGTGTGTGTGTGTGTGTGTGTGTGTGTGTTTATGTATATGTGTCAGCTATTTGGGCAGGGACACGAAGCACTGGTTGGACAGAGGTTACTGGAGGTTAGCTTGCCAGCTAGGCTGAGATCTGGACCCTATAGCTGTGCCAGTGAGGAGTCTTATTGGGGACCGTGGGGAGCAAGGAGTAACCAGCCCCAGACTGACTGTGATCTCTGTGCGCACTTAAGGGAAATTGTACTTTACTGTGTGTACTGGTTATCATTTCCTCTTATATGAGACGCCCTCTCTGTTGTAGTTGTGAGGACTGACGCTCCTTGATTGCTGGGCCAGGGCACGGCCATCACAGCCTCTATTATTCTCATGATTACTTTAGCCAGAATTCACACAAGGAATATTCAATGGTTCGCCAAATCAGTTTGGATCCAACATCAGTAACCCTTTCATTTCAAATTCCAGTGCTGGAGTTAGTAAAAAAGGGAGTTACTCTTGTGGGTGAATCAGTTGTCTCTCAACCCAGATCTGCCTTCTCCCTTTCAGCCCCTACTCAGTCTGCAACTATGGATGCATCAGACTTTGCTTGGGAAGCGGTGTCCAAGGCGGAGAAAGTCAAGGGCCTATGGAACAAGCAGGATGAATGAAACCACATAAATGTCAAAGAAATAATGTCTGTAACAATGCTCTCAAATCTTTGAACCATCTTTGGACTCCACGGTTTCTCTAGTAATATTAGTCACCATCACAGTGATGTGGTACATAAAAAAGGGAGGGGAAATCAGCTCCTACCCTCTTTTCAGACAATCTATGGTAGCCTGGGAACTACAGACTCAGTTCAATCTGTCCCTGTATACTACCTACTGTTAGCTAGAGCAAACATATTGTAGACAAACTGAGTAGGACTAGAACAGATCCTCTCAAATGGAAGTGGCACCAGGTGTCCTCTAGGAATTCGTCCATCTGTGGGAAGTCTTCAAACAGATCAATTTGCATTCAAGCAAAACAGACAAGGAAACTCTGCTCCAGAATTCCTTGCAAACAGGCCTGGAAGACATATACAGAAACACATATACAGAAACATTCACAATGATAGGAATAAAAGGTATGCCCTTCCACCTTTTACTCTGATAACCAGGATTCTTCTAAAGATGTCGGAGGACTCTCCAACAGTGATTGTGGAGATCCCCTTTTGGCCCACACATCAGTGGTTCTCCTTTCTTTTGAAAATGGCTAAGGCCAACTGCCACAAGTTTCCTCACAGACTGGACTTATTCACACAAGACATAGGTTGTTTCATCCAAACCAACTGCCAGCTTCTTCAGTAGACTGCCTGGATGACAGAATTTTAGTACCTTTTAGGGAGCTTATTTCTTATGATGTTTAATTTGGTATTAAAATGAGGTAAAGGAAAACAGCTACTAGGAAATCATACATGAGTAATTGGAAAAGATTTTCAAGTTGGTGCCATGACAACAACCAAGACCCTTTCAAAGCTTAGACTCCTTGTTTTTCCAGTAGCAATTACCCTTGAGCCTTTCTTATTCTATCAATATGCATCTTTAGGCGATCTCAGCTTGAATGACCTCTTAAATTCACCAACTTCCTCATGTGAAATGATCTTTGAAAGTTGTTTTTTTTCATATCCTTACATCTAGGAGGCAGGTGGCACCTTCTTGGAATCTTATTTTTCTACCAGAAAAACTTATACACACACTCCTTTTGAACCTGCTCATGAAGACATTTGAAGTTCTTACTTGGAAAACAGTGATGCTCATTACTTTAATTTCTGCAATATTAGTATTAGAGTTAAAAGCTGTTAAAGTAATCCTTTCCTACCTTAGCTTTCAAAGTGACAGGGTAACACCGAGAACAAATCCTGCCTAAGGTTGTTTCAGAATTTACACTGAGCCAGGCAATTCATCTCCCTATTTTCTACTCAAAAAAGAGTAAGAAAATTTTATACACTCTGGATGTCTACAAATAACTTGGATACTACAGTGGCAGGACGGACCATATAGCTTAGGCTACTGCAACAGTGATTGATTATTACATCTGCTGTTACTGTATGCTTGCTTACAAAATTGTACTTTCCCATGACCAAAACAACAATGCAAAGGTCTAATTTTCACTGGCATCAAACACTAGCACTTTCACAAGATGAACCTCAGACAGCCAAACTATACAAATGGCTAGAAAGGAACAAAAATCAACATTACCTTCCCCCAATCAATGAAAAGAAGTGGGCCAAACTGGACACATTTTTAGCTATCCTCAGTACCAGGTACTTTGGAGTTTTGAGGAACAGTGCATAAAGGTACAAAAAAGATACAGTTAGGGAAGGTCTAGAATACAGTGTGTATGCTGTACCTTTAAGAAGCATTTCAAGGTCTGCATGTGCATATAAATAGCCAGCACATGCTAACTTCAAAACCATTTTGTGAGTGCAGCCAGAGAGTGAGCAAGTACGAGTGTAATAGCTAGTCTGTTTATAAGTTTATCTAAATTAAAGTTATTAAGCCTAAATCCTGACGTGTTTGTGCATAACAAAGCTACTTGAACAGAACCCACAAAGACTCGTCTATTTTACTCTGACTAGACGAGCATCATGATGTCAGAACTGGAATTCCAGAGACTGCTTTTCAGAGTTCCGAGGTGCACAGTTAACAGTGAAGGTAAACTAAGAGAAACAAGATGAAAAAGGGCCAGAAACGAACCAAAGTTAATGAAAACTTGCACAAAATTTATTTTATTAAAAAATAAAGATAAAAATCTGGGCATTATAAGGTAACAAACCACATTATTAAACAAGCAAGAGGCACAAAAGGTTCATTAATTAAACAAAATGTTTAAAATTGAGATATCTGATAAAACAATCAGAAAAAACGAGCACAAGAAAGGTATAATGGGCATGAAAAAAGATTAAGAGCGCAAAAATGCATATAATAAAGGGCAAAAAGGGGCACATTAAGCATAAATAAAGCAAGGTGACTGCATGTTTTTTGGCAAAGTACTGCGTTTTGGCATAACTACTACTTCGCATTGTATTCAGGGTACAACTAGAGTTATTCACAGTATCTCAAAGTGTGTAAACGTGTGTAAAGTGGGTGCTTATTACTGTGTATTTATTCTGAACAGTTTGTGTGCAAAGTGCAACTATTTCGTAAAGTACAAAGTACAGCCATTTCTAAAAGTTTCTTGTGCTGGTTGTGTCTATTCGCAAAGTGCCGCCATTACAGCAAGTTTCTTGCACTGTAAAGAGTTATTTACCAAAGTACAGCCATTTTGGGAAAGTTTTAGTGTGCTGTGTACTGTTTATTCACAAAGTGCAGTTACAGTCCTATTTATTTGCACAGTGCAGTTATTTGAAATGTTTTTTTTTTTTTACAATAAGTGACCTTTACAGCACAGTGATTTCAAGAGTATTACAGTGCCCAAGACTTATTTCGTATAGTTCAGTTATTCAAAGGCTTGTTGTGCTATTGAGCATAGTTACAAATACTGGCATAAATTTCTGGCATATGTATACATGTGTGTATGTTCGTGGACACTTGCAAAAGCCTTCACTGGTGTGTGTCAATGTGGCGGAAAGATTTCAGAAACCCCCTGGGTGTTTGATCCGAATACTGCAGAGAACTGGAGAATATTTGAGCAAGAATATGATATTTTTATACAGGCAGCTTATTCCCACAAAGATGCATGCACCAGGGCATTCATTTTGCTAAACCTAGCTGGGTCAAAGGCCATTGAAAGAGAATGTTCATTTGTGCATGCACCAGCAGTATATGAGGGAGAAGGTGAAAACTGTCATACTGCCATATAGACAGAATCAAGGGAAGATCCCGAGTGTCTGAAGTGCAAGTTCAGGGAAATGTGTAACCCCCAGACAAGTATTACATTACAGAGGCATTTGTTTTACACAAGAGATCAAAAACTGGGGGAAACTTCTGTGACCTATATAACTGACCTGAGAAACAGGGCTAAACGGTGGTGGTTTGGTAACTTAAAAGAGGAGTTGCTAAAGAACAGGCTTGTGTGTGTTCTTAATAGTGCGGCAGTAAGATAAATTTTGCTTCCTGACAGTAATTTAAGGCTGAGCAAAGTTATTGAGATTTGTCAAATCCATGAAGTTACAGAAAGGCACACAAGTATGCTTGCAAGTGATAAGAGCATGGTTTCAGCAGGCTCCAGAGCAAATGTAGACAGCAAGCAACATGTGGCTAGCAGAAGCAGGCCTAAGCACATGGCGTCTATAACCCCTACAGGTTTTTCAGGGAGATCCTGTAGTTTTCCAGGAAGTTCTAAGAAAAGGACATTCTCAGTGCAGTACAAGGGTGAGTCATCAAAATCCAAATCCAGCTTTATTGCAATTGTGGTGCCAGTCATGAATCGAAAAAAAGAGACAAATGCTTAGCATTTAATCAGCAATGCCATGAGTGTATGGAAAAAAATGGAACCATTTTCAAAAGTTTTAGGATCATAGGAGATTACTAGGCTAATGGCCCTGGGGCCCTTAAAAGCCTACCCAGCATCTGTCACACCTGTCAGTGAGGGGACAAAGCTGGAACCCCTGGGACAAATTTATGGTTTCCCATCCACTCATCAAGGTTGCATTTGAAGAGGGTCAGTTAAGTACTCTGACATGTATGGGAAGTCTATTCCAGAGATGGGGCAGCCTCTGGAAGACAAACCTGTCTCTCCAGCAGGTTTTGTTGATGTTGCAGGTTAGATTTAAGCCCATCGAGCGAGTAATGTGCGAAGTAGACGACTTATGGATATGGAGCATCTCCAGTAGGGCAGGGTCTGACATTGCCTTGTAGGCAAGACACAGATCACCTCTGAGGAATCTGTATGATAACAAAGACAGTGATAGTGATTTAAGCCTGCCCCGCATAGAATAGGCATTGGAGGCCATGGATTCTCTTTGTGCGGTATTTCTGTGGCCTTTCCAGTTGGTGCAGGTGTTTGGAGAGGTACATACCAAACGGGGCATTATTCTCTATTATAGGTCTAATAAGGGAGGAGTACAGAGAGGTAATAACCTCCTTTTTTCTGGATGCAATCCCTTTACTTCTGAGATGAACCAAGTAAAATGCTTTTCTGACCACTGCCGCCACATGATGGCTGAATGTGGGATTGTTGGCAACCCGAGTACCCAGGTCTCTCACCACAGGTTGTGTGCTGAGGGGGTTGCAGTTGAGTTTTGAAAATCCAAGTAGACCTCACACATTTATAAAGAGTCACTTGAAAAAGCAAGTTGATCATATAGAGAGCTACAAGTGTACTTTCTATGTAGATGGTGCAACAGTAATTGGTGAAAAGGCTGATGAAGTAAATTTAATTGAAAAGGTTGATGCAGTAAATTTGTTGGCAAAGAATGAAGTGTTCTGTACTGTCCAGATCAATGGTACATCCACCGCGCTTTAAGTGGACACTACCTCAAAGTAAAATGTTATGTCAGCAGACAAATTTGCTAAGGTGATAACTGAACAACTCAATGTGGCTAGTTGTGAGAAACTTGTTGCTTATGGAGGTTGAAGAAATTCAAACCGAAGGCTCAGTAGTGCTTTCATGTTGCTTAGCTAGGAACTGTTACAGCTTGTTATTCCATGTAGTCCAAAGACCTGTGCAGTCATTAGTGAGTCTCAAAGACAGTTCGAGAATGAATTTGCCTTCTTTTACCAAAGAAATTCATCATATAAGCAGATATCCTTGTTCCAATTTTACTGAAGCGGTTTTCTCACAGTATGCTGATGACAAGTTGGGCAAACTTCCAGTTGTGTACTCCATAAAGTTAGACCCAGGTCAGTCCGGTAGTCAGACCAGCAAGAAAAGTTTCGATAGTTATGTAGGACAAAGTCAAACCTCAGTCGCATAAAATGTAGCAGCAAGGTGCAATTTGTCCAGTTACAGAACCAACTAAATGGGTGTCGTCCATGGTAGCAGCCCACAAAAAAGGCTCAGATGAAATCAGAATATGTACTGACCCAAGAGATTCGAACAAAGCATTCAAGACACCACATCAGAGAATGCATATAGTCGAGGAAGTTGCAGCTCTAATACCAAATCTCACTGTTTTTTCCTGTCTTCGATGAAAAAAGTTCACTTTGGCAAGTGATGTTTGATCGCAAATCCTCATTACTGACTACTTTCAGTATCCCATTTGACAGATAATGATTCCTCAGGATGCCATTTAGTATAAATTCTGCAAGTGAAGTCTTCCAGCCTGCAATGTAGCAAATTTGTTCATGTTATCCTTGTGCCATAATAGAATATGATTTATTGGTTGGAGGCAATGGTGAAGCAGAGCATGATAGAAACCTTGAGAGAGTTCTAGACAGAACACATGAAGTGAACTTAAAGCTCAATCCTCTGAAGTGCAAATTCAGATTACCAGAAGTTACATATGTAGGTCATTTATTTACTAGCACTGGCTTGAGACCAGACCACTTCAAGCAAGAAGACATTCTTAAGATGCCAGCACCAGATAATATTCAAGCTCTACAAAAGTTTTCTTGGTATGGTCAATTATTTAGGCAAGTTTATATCAGACTTCAGTGAATTAACAGCACCTCAGAGAGCAGACGCTCAAAAATGTTACATGGTTTTGGTTGGAACAGCACCAGAGAGCATTTGAAGGCCTTAAGCAAAAAATTGCCACCCCACCTACATTAAGAGTCAAAAAAAACAGTAAAACTTTCCTGTGATGCTTCAAAATTTGGTCTTGGTGCAGTTATTCTTCCAGAAGACAGACCAGTAGCCTATGCATTTAGAACTCTTATGCAAACAAATGCAATGTGCTCAAATTGAGAAAGAACTTTTGGCAATAGTATTTGCATGTTCAAAGTTTCATGATTATATCTATGGTGAGCTATTCAGATCGAAACGGATCACCAACCTCTAGTCACTATTCTAAAGAAGCCTATGCATTCAGCTCCTGCAAGATTACAAAGAATGATGCTCAAATTACAAAAGTACAACTTCAAAATGATCTATATGAAAGACAAAACTTCTTTATCCGGCTGCTACCTTACCCAGATCACCCAAAAATACAACGGAACAGCCTCATGCAGAGAACTTTGACTTTGAAGTTATAGAAGTGCGCAAACTTTCTACCACGAGACTTGATGAGCTGAGAGATCATACAAAGACTGATCCAATTTTGCAAAAGCTTTATCACTACATTAATGTTGGATGGCCATCAATGCAATCTAGTGTACCACCTGAAGTGCAAACTTATTTTCCTTACAGAGATGAAATGTTGATGGAAGATGGCATTATTTTCAAAGGTCCTAAAATTGTTCCTGCTTCATTACATGTATATATCCAGATTTTGCTTTGTGGTTACCCAGGTTCAGAATCTACCACAAGAAGGGTGAGAGAACTAGTATTTTAATCTTCTATAGTAAAAGACATAGATAAAGTACTTTCTTTTTGTTCAGTATGTAATAGTACAAAACCTTATTTGCAAAAAGAACTACTTCAGCTAAGTCAAGTTCCTGAACTACCTTGGTTAACAGCAGCCACTGATATATTCGAATGAAACAATCAGCATTACTTATTGTTGGTAGACTCTTATTCGAACTGGTTTGAGATTGATTTACTACTCAACGTAACATCCACTGCTGTTATCACCAAGCTGAAACATCATTTCTCAGTCCATGGTAGTCCACACAAAGTTGTTTTTGATAATGGTACTCAAGTTACCAGTCAGCTGTTTCAGAAATTTGGAAAAGAATGGGACTTTGTACATGTTACTAGCAGTCCCGAATATCCACAGTCAAATGGACTAGCTGAACGTGCAGTACAGAATGCAAAGCAATTACTTGAGAGGTCAAAACATGACAATACCAATATCTTTTTGAATTTACTTAATCTCAGAAACATACCCTGTGATGATATACTTGGCTCGCCTACTCACAGACTTCTGTCTTGGCAAACCAGAACAACACTGCTTATTAGCTCCAGTTTGTTGAGGCCTAAAGCTAAGAACAACAGGACAATTGGCACCCAATTATTCAGAAAACTTTCTTTTCAGAAGTCCAGTTACGATAAATAAAGCAGATTTCTTCATCCACTGAAAAGGAGAGAGAGTGAGGATACAAACGGTGAAAAGTTATGACTGGATTGGTCAAGTAACAGGTATATGTACCGAGATGAAATCCTACTTCATGAAATCTGAGGGTGTGGAGTACAGGGGAAACCGCAGACATCTTCTGCCTGTACCAGAATTGATATCGCAGCACTGTTTCTGTGATACAGACTCTAGATCTCAGACCAATTCAGACAATGTTCCTGTTGTAGAACGTGTCTTAACTTCTACCTCCATTCCTGAGGATGTTCCTGATGTCCCTAAAGTTGAACATTCAGCAGAGACAGTTCCAGTTGCTAGATTTGATTATAATT
Organism: Protopterus annectens; assembly: GCF_019279795.1. Classification (NCBI taxonomy): domain Eukaryota; kingdom Metazoa; phylum Chordata; order Ceratodontiformes; family Protopteridae; genus Protopterus; species Protopterus annectens. The sequence goes on along the minus strand of NC_056739.1, from coordinate 1,529,794,074 downwards.
TCTATGTTACATGACTTGGTTGTATCTCCAGACCTAGTGTGAAATGCACAGCAACCTGGACATAATTGTTTACATGTATTTAGTTCTGTATAATTGCATGACAAAGGATTATTTGTATTGATTACATGTCAATTAGTGTCAACATTGCATGACGTATTTCTCAGGAGGGAGGATGTAGAATAGTGTGTGTATGTTGTACCTTTAAGAAGCATTTCAAGGTTGGCACGTGCATGTAAATAAGCCAGCACGTGCTAGCTTCAATCCCATTTTGTGAGTGCAGCCAGAGAGTGAGCATGTATGAGTGCAATAGCTAGTTTATAAGTTTATCTAAAAGTTAAAGTTATTAAGCCTCAATTCTGATGTGTTCGTATATAATAAAGCTGCTTGAACAGAACCCACAAAGACTAGTCTATTTTACCCTGACTAGATGAGCAACAGAAGGGTCCAATGAAGTTAGAGTAGTTGACTACAATCTAAAAAAGTGAGTGGAAGGCCAAAATAATTTAAGATTTTTCTATAAAAAGAAAGCTGAACACAAGGAATATTGTCTTTGAAAGTTTAATAGGTTAGAAAATAATAAAAACGGTCAAAAATATGAAGGACATGTTATTCATCTTAATAGAAATGAATAAACTAGAATGAAAACAGAATGAGTGGGGGGAAAAAAGCAGTCCTCATCTGTCATTTAGTTTTATATTTCTATAGAATTTTGTTTTAGACCTTATCTATACCATCATGCACTTCTCTTCTCTCCTCCTCAGTACCTTCACTCACTCATCTTCACAGCTAAGAAAAAAACTGCAGCATGTACTGTATAAACTATATATTTTCTACTATTTGGTATGCATTGTTTAGGATGACTCACAGGTAAAAAAACATATCTTGGTAGTCAACTACCAAGCATTCCCAATGGCACACTGGTCCTAGGTCCCTGGCAGTGAAACTTACCATTTTTCCATAGCAGGTTTTGTGTGCTAGAGTAGTTAAGCAGCTCAGCTGTAGTGTGGGAGGTTTTCTGACTGTGGGTTCAAATCCCACATATGTGTCCACCACCTCAGTCAATACACTCAACCATAACTCCCCCAAGTATCATTATGGAACAGGTACAAATTGCACTCTCCAAGACCAAGAACACTGTGTCCAACAGGACCTGATAATATCCCAGAATGCCTCCTTAATAGCATGAAACATGATCTGATCAGGACCACTAGGATCACTATTTAAACTACAGTCTTCAAACAGGCTTCCTGCCAAGCAAATGGACTGCAACCATCATCCCTCTGCACACAGGTGGACAATCTACAGACTCGGGTAACTACAGACTTGTATGTCTGACTAGTTTCATACACAAAGACATGGAAAGAATTATGGAAATGGTAAACAGTGACACAGGAAACCTTCAGGCACTGAATCCAACCCAGTTTGGTTTTGTCTAGGGTAGGTCATGCCTACTTAACCTGGTGGACTTCTTCAATTTCCTCAAGAAGGATATCACACAATGGACAAGGGCAAAATAGTGCATACTACCTACCTTGACCTGGCCAAAGCATTTGACACAATACCCCACTCAGGCACTGTACACAAACTTACAAAATTAGGTATAAAAACCTACTGGATAGCCAGCTGGTTCACAGACAGAAATCAAGACGTTAGGATAGAAGAGTTGACCTCCACAAAAAGGCCATTCACTCATGGAGTAAGGGCCTCTGGCTTACCAAGTCTGCAGATGACTGCAAACTAGGCACAGTCATAGAATACCCCCAATGGCACAAATACCCTCCAAGAAGGTCTGACACAGACTAATAACTGGTACCAGAGCTACGGTCTATAACTCAGTGCCAAGAAATGCATAACAGTATCCATTGGGAAGCTGGCAGCCCCTGGAAATGACCACATTGCTAATAAACCCTTAAGAGTACACCCAGTTGGCAGAGATTTGGGAACACGTGTATACAGTACTCTGGCCTTTGACCATCATTTCTCTACGGTAGTAAGGAAATCATTCTTAGTCAACTTACAAGCAAGGGTATGGCATCTAGGTCCAATGATGTCATTGTTCCACTGTACTTGACTCTACGAGTACAACTCCCCCTTCAGTATGTAGCTGACCAGAAATATGCAACAAACAGAATACATAAACTAAACAACATGCCCTACATGGACAAAGACTTATCCCTATACTCTGTCTCTTGCAGATTGTGGAGAGGCAGTCTACACCTGGCCTACACAGCATCCTCTGATCCTATTCTGATGGACCTGTTGCATAGTCACAAAAAAACAGCATCAGAATTACTCAATCTAGGGACCTAAACCTTATCTGCAAACTAAATGTGGCATGTTGGAGGGACAGGTATATGCACCGGAGGCTACTACTTCTCTGGAACAGGCTTCCTATTCATGTGAAGCAGAGTTCTTCCCCAACACAATTCAATCATAACTTGGTCCAGATGATGGGAAATCGGAAATTTACCCCTGGTCTGACACCTACGTCTCTAGTAGACACCCAAGCCCAAGCCCACATATATTCCTTAAAATAAACCTAGGGTATCAAAACTTGTCAAATACATTTGGGAATCATGGCTAGGCTTAAAAAGGCTGACTGGCATTGTTAGTCTAGTAATCACCTATGAACCACTGCCATCCATACAGGCATCACAGGTGGTTTGTGCTTCTTGCCAGCACTGCACCTAAAGCAGCATTTTTATGTTTATATTTATCATATCCCCTCTCCCATGTGTCACTGCAAGGTCTGCCTAAGCTCACACCATGTCAATGCATGTGTGCTCCTTCACATGTGAAGACAGGAGCTACCACAACCAGCTTGGGCATCCACACAGCATGTTCGTCCCAACTGACAGCTGCTTTTCAGTTTTATGTGCAACCTCTGCCACACTACACGATATCCATCACACACCCTCAGCATAGGCAAAACCCATTCTTCCCTTCAATCACCTAAACTGCTACTAGAATCCAGGTCACCTGGTATATACCTATGGCTTTATCTCTCTACTCCACTGGGAGGCTTACAGTCTTATAAATCTACTTCGGTCAACTCTAAATTGTTTCTTTTCATTTAATGCACTGTAACTTCTGCTCATATTCTTCTGGAGCTCTGAATATGATTGAAATAGGACAAGAGTCCTGAGTGGTCTAGTGGGCTAATGCACTTTGCTGTAGTTGACAGGGTCCTGGGTTTGAGACTTGGCAGAGATTAAATTTTTCAGGGGCACAAGAAAATAATTTTCTTGGGTGGCGAAAGCCAGAGTACCTTTTTGGCTAGGCTTATATAGGCCCAATAGCCTAGTACCTACCTATGAACCTATAAGAGTGGATCCTCTGCATCCTAGTACCATAATCAACAGGCCCCAAATTCCCTCACTGCATTGCACAGCTCACATTTCTTTACCCAAGGTAGTAGAGATGGATTGAAGACTTAACATCTTCTGTCACACCCTTACCATGCTGTGATACTCCCCATGTACAGATAAAATGAAAGGGAGATCACCACTTGTCCATATTCTAATACAATTAGAGGTAACAAAAAAACTATTATTTTTCTACTGCATGAAAGATTACTTTAAATAAACATAACTGCAACACAACTAGCAAAAAGAGAGATGGACAAGTAGAAATGTCAGACACATTCTAGTTAAATGTTAACAAATGCATCAACCCTCACATTTTCTTACCCAAGTAACAGCGTGTCACAAGGAAAAACAAAAAAATTATAGGAAAAGGTTTAAGCTGAATGTATATGTCAAAAATGAAAATCCCCAAAATATCTAAAATTCTCAATATTTTGTAGGGTAATCAACTCAGAAAACAAAATGTTTAAAACGTATACAGAATATTGCTTACCCCTCCATTTTTCTGCTAATATTTGGTCTGAAACACTATACTCTGGGCTGCTCCTTGACAGAACACCTTTTCCGAAATAACCCTTAAAAGAATAATGCAAAAGATTGGAATAGTCAGCAATAATAATACACATTAGTACAACTTGGCACACAACATGCAATAATAGATCAAGGCTGTCAGCAATATTACTTGCGTATCTGCACAGGTATCCAAATAGGAACAATAACAATTAATAAAAATGTAGTACTAAAATCAGCAAGTCATAAAATCAAGGGCTAGTAAAAAAATATGACTATGCAAGTCAAATTAATAAATTGACTTTTCAATACCGGCTTTAAACTAGTCAGGAAAAACAGACAACCACAGCCTATTATAACAAGCAAACAGTCTGGAAATCAGTCCTGGATGGGACACCAATTTATCACAGGATGGACAAATACAATTACTATGGATAATTTACAGGTTTGTCAAACCAAATATTGCCAAGTGTTTGGGATTAAACTAGAAGGAAATGCAGACTTGACAATGAAGGCACTTTGACCAGCAACTGAACCCGAGAACCAAACACTGTGAAAAAGTGATGCTTATCACTGTACCACCCCAATTTATAAATTATTTAAGTTGGGTAATGTAGAGCTAAAGGCACCAAATCTCTGAATTTAAATTCTGGAAGGTGATCAGGGTTTTATTTGAGAGAACAGAGGGCAATGCTTTATTTTAAAGAACACAAAAGTGTTCCACTTTGCTCAAATGTTTTATTTTCGGAATGCTTTCTTAGTGGTAGATAAGATGAGAGAAGGTTTCCATAGTTTTAGGGATCAGGTGCTAGGCCCTGAGTGAACAGCTGCAATTTTTCTTTTTTAATGTATAAACTACAAGTGGACAGCAATTTGATATAATCATGTAAAAGTTGTTTATTTCTTCAGCCTCCTTCCCTCCCCATTGACTTGTGCAGCAGTATGTTGCATTACCGTTTTCATTTTTGACAAAAAGAAAAATTGCAGACTGCAGACAAGTTAACAATAGATGGAGTGGCACTGGTAGAGAGAAGAACTACAGTGCATGCAGGTGCTATTCATGAGCCAAGCTGCAGCAATGCTTGCAATTCATTCGATGAAATTATTATACTGAATGAAAACTCCTTGACTGGCAACCACCACATGACATGTGGACATCCCGGTAACCGAACTAAAGGTCTAGCCAATTCCGCTTAAGAAGAAAAACTTTGGAATCATCCCAAAACCTAGCCACAGGGGCAGTCCAGCAACATACGGATGACATATTAAGCAAATTCCAGTCATTTCTGTTGAAGACACTGAAAGCGGTCCTCATTTGCACACTAAGGCAAATGAAGAACTACATCATAAATGGATGGTATTGTATCAATTCAAAACATATTTGTGCACAAATTTAAGACAAATGAATTTCATTATACTATGGCAACTGCCTTTTTAAATGAAAAACCACAGTGGAACTCAACTCTCAAGGCCACTGTATTAATGTTTATATTTATTACATCCAGCTAGGGAAGTCCGGGTTCCTATTAGATGACCGGAGACGCATTATATCGAATGCATCTTGGTCGAACTTAAAACAATGAAAAGGTAAAACAGCGAAGCGGCTTTTAAGCAAATTCTCTCTCAGGGAAAGAATCTGCTTGGCCGCTTCCGTTATTTTGCCGTTTTCTCGGATCTCGGAGTTGGAATATTTAAGTAGGGGTTGTGTGGGGGACGAAGCTCCCTACTTTATGCATTTCAATTGTTTTTCTTTTTTTGGAACAGCGATTTTTTTTTTCCTTTGGGAAAAAAAAACAATGTTCTGAGCTTTCGAGATTGTAAGCTTTCGCTTACATGGGTTCGATTACTCACTGTTCGCTTTTTTTAAGCTTTCAATTATATAATATAGACCCAGAAGTCCAGCTAGAAGTCACATTTTCACTGAAGTCCTAGAACAGGGCACCAAAACATAGTGCAAACACAGGATACGAAAATAACTGCAGATAAAGACATAACATATTAATAAAATACGCAAAAGGACAATGCTGTGCAGAGAATGACCTGATATAGTGTCTGCATACATAGTAATCAAAGAAAACACAACATTCTAGTCCATTTATCTGCAATACTAATAAATCTATGTACGACAAAAACTAAGTCAAGCATCTCAAATGATGAAAAATTCAGTATAAAATAAAAATATGAACATGTGGCAGGATATCAAAAGTAAATAGAAATGAGTGAAATTGATTATTACACTGTTGACAGAGATAGAAACCCAGTATTACATTAGCTAAATTTACATTAGTTAAATAAGTACATTTTTTTTTATTTCTTGGCTACCGGATTATGTCAAACTGGCAGTACCATTACATATGTAAACAGACTGTTAGACATGATTTAAATGCCTCTTTTAGAAATACACCTTAGGGTATAGATAAGCTTATTCCAAAGTATAACAAGGAATACAGGACAACTTGTACTCTTATCGAGGTTTCATTTTAATTATGAAGACTAGCCTTCTTGCAAAAGGACCTAGCTCTCTTTTAGTACTTCACCGTATGAAAACATTGGCCAGACAAGCTATTTTGGTATACAGATGCCCACATGCAAATTTAGAACACTAAAGAGCTATAAACAGCAATGCAGTGATATGTTTTAATGCTGAACTGCAGCAAACATTACTAACTTACTGGAGGCCACCTCTAGGTTGTTGTAGTAATGGTCTGGAGACTTTTAGTTTAAAAAAAAAAAAAAACAAAGTGTCAAGTACAGGAGTGAAGAAAGTAATAAGCATACAGTGTGGACTACCTAAGAAAAACACATTAACTTTGTACAGCCAGAGTATTTTTAGCTATTAGTTTTAACAACTACATTACCTATTTGTCAAACTTAAGCTGCTTATCTATTATGAAACCATCAGCTTTGGTGATGTTACTTTCTCATCTGATGAGCCATTAAGAGAAACAATAGTAATATCTTGTTTGGATGAGGTGGAGGTTTTAGAAGAATCTTTCACATGGATTTTGATGCTAATGCTTCCTGGTGCCTGTTTTTCTGTTAGAGAAAACATTAAGACTGAAAAATTAAGAAGCAGTCCCATAGATCCGAGCCATACCTCTAGTGAAGGAAATGATGGACTGGAATGTGGAACTGAATCTTCTTCTTTCGGCTGTTCCTGTTAGGGGTAGCCACAGTGGATCATCTGTTTCCATCTCTTCCTGTCTTCCGCATCTTGCTCTGCCACACCAACCACCTGCATGTCCTCTCTCACAACATCCATAAACCTCATCTTAGGCCTTCCTCTTACCTGGCAGCTCCATCCTTAGCATCCTTTTCCCAATATACCCAGCATCCCTCCTCAGCACATGTCCAAACCAATGCAATCTTGCCTCTCTGGCTTAGTCTCCAAACCGTCCAACCAGAGCTGACCCTCTAATATAATGATTCCTAATCCTGTCCACTCTCGTTACACCCAATGCAAATCTTAACATCTTTAACTCTGCCACCTCCAGCTCTGACTCCTGCCTTTTTGTCAATGCCACCATCTCCAACTCATACAACATAGCTGGTCTCACTAAATATAGGAACAAATTTATCTGAAAAAAAAAAATGTAGTTAGCAGGGCACGTAGATGTCTCTACTTAAGACACTTCTTTTTACCAAAACATGGATGCTTACTTTTACCTCTAACAAAGTTTAGCTTTACTACAGTAACATTTACCAATAGCATCTAAACAGGCCTCAATTATAAGTTATTTTTTAGCTTTAATACTGCAAATTTGCAGTATTAATTTTACTGAAACTTTGACACTGGCCTACTTCTAGAGATTTTTCTGTCACTGGCTATATCTGCATTTTGTTACATTACTCATGTCAATGATATCAGAGATTGCGATACTCTGTATAGAGCTCACAGGAAAGCTCTTTAAAAGTGGACCAACTCCACCCCTTCTCTCTCTGTAGATCATTAGACAATATACACTCAGCACACTGGTATTCTAAGCAGTGAACACTTTTCACACATTCCAATTACAGTTAATACAATGCACTGCCTACCTTGACCTGGCCAAGGCATTTGACACAACGCCCCACTCAGGTATTGTTGACAAACTCAAGAGGTTAGATACAAACCTGTATGTCACCTGGTGGATAGTCAACTGGCTCATAGACAGGACCCAGCAAGTTAGAATTGGGAAGTCCACATCTACAAAGAGGCCAGTCACAACTGCAGTCCCACAGGGATCAGCCTCTGGACCATGCCTTTTAGGCATTTACTTCTCTGAAGTTGAGGCCAATGTCAGTGGCCCCTGGATGACTAAGTTTGCAGATGATTGCAGATTAGGATCGTTCTCCGAATCCCACACTGACACAAATGTTCTCCAGGAGGGGCTGACACAGACAAACAACTGATGTCAGATTCATGGACAAAAACTCAATGTCAAGAAATGCATAATAATATCCTTTGGGAAGTCATCCACCCCTGGTAACTATCATACTGACAACACACCCCTTAGAACTGACCCAATAATCAGAGACTTAAGAACACACATAGATAGTAATCTAGCCTTTAAGCATCATGTGTCTACAGTAGTGAAGAAATTATTCTATGTTGCGCTTATAAACAAAGGTATGGCATCCAAGTCCAAGGAAGTCATTGTTCCACTTTATTCAGCAATCATCAGACCTATCATTGAGTTCAATGCCCCTTTTGGTAAATACCTAACCAGGCATATTCAACAACTGGAATGTCCACAGAGGTTCCTCACTAAAAGAATACAGGACAAAGTAAAATGTCCTCTGCAGAACACCTCAAGGCCCTATCCCTGTAGTCTGTCTCCTACGTGCTTTTGAGAGGAGATCTAGGCTTGGCATATAGGGCACTGTCAGGCCCCACTCTGATGGACTTCCTGCATATCCACAAAGCAAACAGCACCAGAATTACCCATTCAAAAGAATTAAACCTTGCCTGTGATATAAATAGGACCTGCTGGAGAGACAGGTATGTATCCCAGAGACTACCCTGCCTATGGAACAGGCTCCCCATCCATGTGAAGCAGAGCTCCTCCCTATCCCAATTCAAGTGCAACTTGGACAATTTGATGGGGAACAGGAAATTCATCCCTGATTTGGCAACTATGTCTCTAATGGACACAGGCAAGTTGTAAATGGTTCATCCCCCAGGCCCTTGCGTATAAATGCTTCATCTCCCAAACCCCTGCTTACACTCAACAAGGGTATCAGAACTTGTCAAGAGATTTGGGATGCATGGCTAGGCTTAAAAAGGCCCTTGTGGTCGTTAGCCTAGTAAATATCTATGAACCTATGAATACTCAACGAGTCTTCACTAATCAACGTAACAATTAACAACTCTCAAATGCACTCACCATCACCTTAACAACCACATTCACCTTTAGTCGCCTTCACAGCAAAAAAAACCCTCCAGTTCCATTACATTCTTCCTTGTCATAAACTTTTTTTTAAAAAGTATTTACTCCTGCAAAAAACTGCTTCTACCCAATGAACCCAACACTGCACTGCTTCCATAATGCTGTGATATAAGTAATTACCATCTTAAAACCACAAAGGCAGTCAAAAAAAATTCTTCTGGGTTACCTATCAACTAAAGCATACTAGATCAGGAAAAAAGCACAACAAATTTGCAACCACTAAAACAAAGGAAATCTGTACTCTGCTGCTACCACTACTATCACCCATTTGATAACCAGATAGGCCCAGTGGACACACAGTTTCATTTCAGAGGTGACGCAGGAACAATGCCTGACTAAGTGACTTAGTGAAAGTCACACAACAGGCAAATGAGGACTGAGGGAATCAAACCCTGTACCAAAGGAACTACAGTTCACAGCTTTAATTTTTTGCAAGAACTGCCAGACTTGTGTTCTCAGTTAAAAAAATGTATGCAAATAACTGCAAGAAGTTAAACTGCATCAATTTTAATAACAAAGCAGCATGCTAATCTCCACCGTACAAAGAAATTTTAAAGAGGTAAAAATCCTGAATTGGCAGAAGAACCTATGAGAGAAAATGTTTCCATAACCATGCACTGCATTAACTACTCCTAATTTACAGTTTCATTCTGCAAACTGGCAGTTGGCAAAGATAATTATGACTGTGAGCTGTTGAGTGACTCCCAGTGGTACAAGGTTTGATTCTCTCAGCATTTACTTCCCTACTGTGTGATCTTAAACAAGTCACTTAACCAAACAGTGCTTTGGTGGAACTGGGAATTTCAGCAAGGTTCATTAAAGATCCCCTGGACTGCATTGCTTACTACCTACATACCTACGAATCTATAAGTACTTAAAATATCACCCATCATTTCTGCTAATCTCACCAGCCTCAACAGAAACAATCTAATGTACATGAGAAATTGTAAGGAATGCAATTACCACAGCCCTTGATTTAGATGGACAAGCAATTCTTAAAAACTCACTACAGGAAGCTTACTGCAGGGGACCTGGATCCATACTTATCCTAATCTACGTTTATTTCTATAACTCTTCTACAGATCAATCACTCTCTATAAACGTGGCCCTTACTTTGGAAAGGAACAAAGATAATCACAATTCCTACATGTATCACAGCTTCCACTCAAAGGATTACCATCCTATATCCCTCCTAGGTCCATGTTAATGCTCCAAGAATCTACATTTATTATTTTATTAAAAATCTCAAAAGATATGGCCTACAATCCAAAGAGCAGCAGCCTCAAACCTTAAGAACCTTGGTCTCCTTCATAAACACAATTTAATGTGATATGGATGAGGGCCTTCTAACCACATTGGTCTTCAATGAACCAAAGCTTTTGAGAACTATAGCTACTAACCTTTCAGCCCAAGGTAAGGGTATGGGTGATAAGACTGGCTATAATACTGGTCCCCAGGTCATAAATATTTTAGCATCCATGTATCCTTTGCAGGGTCCACACTCCAAAAACATAATTTAGGCAACAAGCTGATGAAAAATCAAAAACGCAGGCAATGAAAGTATCCATATGCATGTCTAATAACTAGAGAAAAACATTTATTACCAAAACATTAACCTAATCTTGCTTTTTGAAAACAATTTCTAGATTATCACTCCAATTTCACTAGGCAGCAAATTCCAAGTCTCAACATTCTTTTCAGTGAGCCAAACTGTGTGTTTCTTGTTCTTACAAATGTTCTTACAGATTTACGCTCTACCTCCTCCTCCCAAAAGAGAAATGCATCAGTGACAGCTTTATGAACATAACCTGTTCCAACTGTGTTTTAGTATAGGTTAGGAAGAATACTTCTAGCTTCCTTAACCTCTGATGGTAATTTAATCCTTCTATGTTATCTGTGAAGTTAAATGACCAGTCTCTAGATTTTCTACCTTTGTGACAGGGGTTAAAACTTCCATACTCTATTGTGGATCAGATATAGGCACAGAAAAGGCAGAGTACTGTGCTTCTTAATTTTTATTTACTTATTTATTGTTTTTGTTTACTATAAAAGCACAGATGGGTGCATGACTCTTTCAGCTGAAGGCTGGAGAGAAAAGCTCCAAATACAAGTTTTACGAAATTAAGTAGAGATATAATAATTGGCATAAACAGGTTTTTACAGACATAACACAGCAGGTGTTATACCTGACAGCATATACAATAGAGATTATCTATAAAACCTATTTATGTGAATTATTGTAACTGGGATAACAAATAAGTGCATATACAATAATTACACTAAGAACATACAAGCTGTTACAGTGATATCCAAAAAATAGAAACTGCACTTAAATACAGAACAGTTACAGTACAGTTTAAAAACAGGAAGTCAAAAGTCAGATGGCTGTGGGATACATAATAGATAAGTTGAGACACTTTTGGAGTCAGAAAAATGTGATCACTGTGAAAAGCTAAGGAGAAGAGAGGGTGCTTTTCCGTTATCGGGGCCACACTTCAAATGAGTGCTTTGAATATTGTATTTGAAGCCCTGTTGTTCTCTCTAAGTAGAAGTCCGTGTATTTCAGTTTCACATACATTTCTGTTTCACTCTATTAAGAGGAACAGGAAAATGACAATGTCAATCAACATTTATTCTTAATTGCTGACACTACGAAGTGCAAGCAGGAAGTTACGTTTTCTTATGCTTCCGATGCACACATGTATTGTACAAGACTAAGTATTTCTTGTTGCTGATATTTTGTTTTATTGTGCAGGTGTAATACATTCACCTCTATTACCTCTGTAACATAATGAGATGCCCTTAACTACCCTTTTGTTAACAGTAAACCTCCCTCTTTTGCCGAACGCTGGTACATAGCCGAAATGCACATGTCAAAATGTGGTTCTTCTTTACGGCATGTAAGAATTTGTATTTTCGCAATTCAGTAGCAGTTGATAACAGCTGCTTGCGTACCATGCCGATTTATAGGCTTTGACAAGTGATAACCTATTTTTCAGTTCGATGTTAGCAGTTTTGCCTAGAAAAGTTCTCATTAACAGTATATAAACCTGATGCTGAATAACTACACACTAATATTACACCATTCCGATTTACTTCAATGCAGTGAAAAATCGAGCACTGTCGAGTAATAAAAAAAAAAAATCATCATTTATGCCAGTCCAATAAATGAAATGCTGTGAAATGAGACCGTACTGAGTGATAAAACACTATCGTTTAGCCATACAATGAATGTAAACACATGGAACAATGAAGCACGACAAGTAGAAGATGAAATGCACATGCTTTTAGGTACTTGTACTTCTTACTGGCAAGCAACAGTCAACATTTAGCAGTCAGTATTAGTAGCCAGTATAAAATCAGCTATTATTCGGATATTCAGTTGCTTTCAAATACATTGCAAATGAAACACAGCCTGTAAGAGACTAACTGCTCATTTCTTTACACACTTGCATTAAATAGTATCAAAGTTTGAGTGGTCAGCAGTAAAAGACATGGCAAGAGGAAAACAGTACCATAGTACGGCTGTAGAATTGAGGTTGCATGATAATGTACAGTTTTCCTCTGAAATGAAAACATTTAAAGAAATTCACCTTAACATAAATAGAATTTTGCTGATAACATCCATATAACAGCAGAAAGCATTCAAAGCTTCTAAAAAAAAAAAAAAAAGAGAGAGAGAGAAAAATGCAGCCAAGCGGTACACAATTTTTTTTGCAGGATATATATCGCTCATTCGAAGTGTTGACCCAATAACGGAAAAGTACCGAAGAGAATAGGAGATAGTAAGTGTGGCGGATGCAGGGAAATAGTGATAAAGAAGAGGAGAGACTGGGAAAAAGTACTTGGATAATAAATTGAAATATAACTTGGAGAATAGTACTGTAATTGTCTTCCTTTGAAGATAAAAAGGATAGGGGATGTTACGGGTTGGGAAATTATTTTACAGGCACATTAACCTGAAAAGGACTACTGACAGAAGCGCGAGTTTATTATATGAGACTTTAGTTGTGTTTTGAAGGAATTTAGTGTGGGGTCTTGTTCAAGAAAATTTGGGATACTGTTCCAGATTCTAGAAGCGTAGCTGGAGTACACAGAATTGACGGTAGAATTGTTAGCTTTTGTTACCTGCTGTAAGAGCTTTTGTTACCTGCTGTAAGAGCTAATCTGTGGAGTGTAAAGACACAAGCCATTTGTAGGAGTGGATGACATAGATAATGTCTGGACAATTTTGAAGTTGCTTGATGACATTATGAATGTTGAGAAGCTGGGAGCATCTAAGGTAGTGCATCGGTTTAAATTTAAAATTCCACAACATGCAGCTTAATGTTTGACCTCTGCCCTTAACAAAATTGTCAATATGATCACAAATTCATACATACATCTCACACACACGTTTGGAGATATATGTACGTGTGCATGTATGTGTTTGTGTGTATCTACATATGAGCGTATATGTATACATATTACACACGTAGGTATGTATATATGTGTCTGTATGTATGTAATTTTTTACATGCGTACGTACACACACACACACACACACACACACACACACACACACGTAGGTATGTGGACCCACGTTTGTATGTATAATGCAGGTTATATCCAGCAAGTCATTACCTCTACTTGTTATATTATTAATTTCAGTGTAAGCAACCAAGTCAGTGGATCATTTTTTCTATAGTGATGTTTTGCCATTACTATTTAGAAAATGATTTGGCAGGCCGAGGTCTCCTAACACTAACATGTATTGTATGAAAGCAGCTGAACTCACTGGAGTTCTGCATGAAATAGTGAGGAGAACAATAATCTGAACAGATCACTTTGCTCTACTGCATCATCCTGAAGATGGTACAAAGAGATCCAGTGAATCTGCTTTAAGGTAATGTGCTAAAGATGAAAGCAGTTATGTCCATACAGACAGAAAATACCTTAGTCTGGCACGGGAAGTAAAAAACTTCAACCGATACTCACAAAAAAAATGTAAGCAGATTATGCAGTCACTGCTAGAAATAGTCATCTTAAGAAAGGGTTATGCATGATAACATATTGGCTGCAGTGCTGGTCCACAATACTAGGGGAAACAGCAATGAATACAAGGAAACAGAGCAACAAGGTAATACTAATACCACTTGAAAAGCATGAGAAACCAGTACTACTGCAGCCTTGGAAATGACCACTTGCACCATGACAATACATTCATACAGACTTTGCATAGTATGTCCTTTTATGGATTTGGTGTTCCTACGTGTAGTAAAGGCATACTGAAAATAGCTTAAAGTAATCCAAAGGAAGGCAACTCTATCTGAAAACAAAATAGCAGCATTAAATATATATATGTATATGCGCAAGAAATTAACTTGACCGAGTAAAATGGATTTAAATAATGTATCTACTCTTCACTGTACAACCACAAACCACATGACTGAAACATTTGTGCAAGCATTCAAAGAAACTGTGAAAGCTATGAGCCCTAACTGTAAGCCTTTATGACACAAAACAGCCATTTTCTTCAATTACCTTAATGGCACACATCCAATCACCAACAGGATGCCAATAACATTACTTCTGAACAGAAATTACTGTCCCACGTTTAACAAGGTAAAGCCAGATGCAAGAAGGCAAATTCAAATAAAAAAAAAAAAAAAAAAAATAGTACACACAATGGAAACTGTTTAAAGTGTTAAAATGGGATCAGAAGGTGTTGAAAATAGTCTGTAGAACTGGCAAACTGATGAGCTGTTCCACAGACTGGGCTTCAAAGGTATTCCGTTGCTATAAGACACACAAACAGTAATTTTCAACATAACAAGAAAGCCTGGAATAGCTACCTATCGAGCAAGACTACATCTTGGACTGTCACTGCAATTTGGTTACTTATAGAAACAATGCATATCTAGCTTACATACACACGTCTTTCTGAATGACTTCTCAATCATCCAGAAGACTCTGCCAATTCTGTCCAGGGCACTTTGGGAGACTGCACACCCCACAGTTCCCAAACCGGCATAACCATGCTGGAGGGTCACACCATCTGTGGAAAGAGGAGCAAAATTTGACCTCTCAGTCAGCATATCCAGAAATTAAACTGCTTGCTGACAGCATCTCCTAGGTTGCTATATGTAATATTTACCATGCCACCTGCAGAAAACTGGCAGGAAAACAAATAATCAAAGCCACACTACGAGAGTACCATACAATGAAATCTTCAAATAGAAAATGATGGATGACCATCATCATTTCCACAGGAAAATGACTGCTGCTGCACTTGAAAGCAGACGACAAACAACTTACCCTTGACCAGAAAGGCAGCCATGATCAAATTATCTAAATACCACTATGCAGCCTGGATGTTGGTGACATGGTACGTCAAAAAAGACAACCCTGAAGATGAAGGGTCCAGCAAGGACACTAATGGTACCAGAAAATGCTATCCAAAGAGTCTAAGAAGGTGCCAATTATAGACAAAATATCTGGGGGTAGAATATTTTAGTAAAAACACAAAAGTACTACTGAAATAATTATAAAAAATAGGAACAATATTATTACAAAGATCAGCAAAGTAATATCATTACTACATGTGGATATTTATGTTTTGAAAGAACTCATAAAACAGATATAAAAGCGACATATTAACAAAAATTAAGTGTAAAACATTTGATTTTAGGTCCATTTCTTGGGGCAAAACAATTCTGTCTGAGGTGACTAAATTTTACGGAGATTATACAGTACAACAAAATGTTATTCTTGTTATTTTTTTTATTTTTAGCCATAAAGGTGGGAACCATCTCTTTCACATATCGGTGGATCAATACCACAGTCACTTAGAATATAGCAACATACTAATTTGCCTGTCTAAAGACTCATTCATCTCTGTACTAAAGTGCGATAGCCTTTTCTGATTGTCAGTAGTCATTTAAAGCTGTTTTAAGTGTATTTTTTTTTTACTGTTTTTGCCTTATCTTTTCAAAAAAACAAAAGCATTCATTGTTTCCTGCCTTTCTAAGCTAGTATAGTCCAGTTTTCAGGCTCGTGCTGAATTCAGGACTGTGATACTAGTTTCTGAGTTGCCCATACCTTACTTGGATAGAAAGAAGTTTCTCTGTTCACCTGTGAGAGAGGCGAGCTTTGAGCAACCTATCTGTCCCTGGAGGAGTGGTTCCAGCCCATTTATTGGCCATTTTGGGCTAATTTCTATCTCCTTCATTTCTCTACTATAAAAACTGCATTTGCACAGTTTTGCGCACCGGGCAGTGCCGGTTAGCTATGGTTAAATTATTCCCGGCTCCACTAAATCTCCTCTTCAGTTTTTCCCTTGAAACTAGTCTAACTCTCAACCTAAGCACTCAAAAAAGCATCTTACAGCCCAGCACTCTCTCAGACCTAATAGCAAGCACTAATATACCCAGACACTGACTGCCCAGCAGGGCAAGGCTCTTTATTCACCCCTCACCAACCAAGTGACTAAGTAGCTCACCCTACTATTCAGGCATGACCAAAGGGCAACTTCAGGTGCACTCTCCAGTCCAGCTGGTGAATCTGGGTATCCTAAGGCAATGTTACAACTGCCTCATGTACACAGATAACCCTCTCCTCCTACCACAAAACACTAACATATGCGAGAGATGCAATTATACAGCCAAACTGGAAGCTAAGCTATCTCCACCCAAGACTGGAACAGACAATCAAGAGGAGAAGGTTAACACTTGTACCACAACCCAGCCGCACACAGACCTATTAAAACAGCACTGGCAAAAAATACACATAAATACACAAAATCATACTCGGAGGCTCTAAATAAAAACCTGCAAAACCATCAGAGACCTCCAAAGCAGACACCCATACGACCTGCACTTCCCATCACAAACCAGACAACACATAAAACACAAAATCAGTGTGCCGCACAATCACAGCCCTTAAGGCGAAATAGCATACCTAACACACTAGTAATAGGTGACTCTATAGTCAGGCACACGGACGTCCCACTGACTAGGCTGGACAAGTAGAAGGTTACTGTTAGCTGCCTGTCAGAAGCCAGAATCCGCCACATAACACAAGCACTCAGGTCACTCCAGAACAAGTACAAATATGACTCTGTCACTGTTCATGTTGGTGTGAATGACCCGAGATGTACCTCTCTGGACTACATGGAAAGAGACATGGAAGAGCGCTCTGATCATGTAGCCCAGGAAGGTATGACCCTGACCCTGAGTAGCATCCTGCCCTCACCAAGAATGATACCTCCGTATAAAGAAAAAATGATCAATTTCAACAACTGGCTAAGCTTCTGGTGTCGTTCAAAGGGGATCCAGTGTCTGTCAGCCTGGGACGACATGCTCGACAAGCCACGTTGCTTCGCAAGAGACGGCTTGCACCTGTCACCCTTAGGCTTTCGAATACTGGCCAAGGCTCTTGCTGCCCACATAGTGCCTTTTTTAGGCAAGGCTCAAAAGTCAAACCTACCTCCATAAACCGCACAATTAACAAAAAACTGAGGGTTATGCTACTCAATGCCAGGAGTGTAAATCTCAAAATGCACGCGCTCGAAGCACTCCTCAGTATGGAGAACGTCGACATCTGTGCAGTAACTGAAACCTGGTTCACGGCTCCAGAGAGCACCCCAGCACTACCGGGCTACAACTCATAACACATGTTTCGGCCACAGAACACGTACCGAAACACAAAAGGAGGGGGTGTATCCATATTCATCAAGGGTACCTACACCTCCAGGTTAGTGGCGCAGCATGATACACCTCTGAGATCATCCATTTGCAACTAACATTGGGCAAATCTGCAGTGCAAATTGTAGCCTGCTACAGATCACCCTCCATGATCCAGGACCACCACTCCACCTTTCTACAGACACTGGAAAACATGAAGGTCCTACCAAACATCCTGATATTGGGCGATTTCAATTACCCTACCATTCACTGGGAAAACTACTAGACTACAAATTCCCAGGCCAAGCACTTCCAGAAATTCATCAACTCAAACGCCCTGGATCAGCTGGTAAACTCCCCTACCAGAGGTGAAAACATATTGGACCTGGTCATCACCAACATGGGCGACAGGTGTTCCACACCGGAGGTCAACCCGTCACTGGTTAGATCAGACCATAAACTAATCACTCTGGATGTCCACATCCCCAACTAAGGAAACCACAGTAAAAAACTTTCTAAAGAAAACTTCACCTTATTTAAGACAGAGGTGGTAAGTTTCACAGCCCCCACGCTAAAGGTTAACATTGCCCAAGATGCAGAAACCTTTACAAATGCACTCTCTGAGCACCTACAAGGATCCATGGATCGTGCCATCCTTAGCAAAACCAAGACTCACTCCTCTAAGAGAAGGAAACTAATTAGGTGGACCCCTGCAATAAACAGGCTATACAATAGGAGGAGGAAACTAGTTCAGAAAAAAAGCAAATCCCAAGAAGAAAAGACATCCCTGATCAGTATCAGAAAGAAACTGAGATCCCTCAAGAAATCATCCAAGGCTAACTACGAAAAGGAAAATAGCCAAGGATTCAAAAGATAACCACAAAGCCTTCTTTAGCTATGTTAAGAATCTAAGTGGCAACTCGCAGATATGCACTGAACTAGTGCAAAATAGCACAAAATATACTGAACCTACTGATATTAACATCCTGGCAGATAGATTCAGTGCAAACTTCACCCCCCTCACCTCCAAAAGGGCCCACAACAATACCGGAAAAGTGGTGTCCCAAAAATCACAGACGCACAGGTGAAAACAGCCCTTTCAAAAGCCAAAAACACAGCATCAATGGGACCAGATGGTGTCCCAGGCTGCGTCTTGCACAAACTACAGAACGAACTAACCCCCCCCCCACCTAAACACGCTGTTCAACCTCAGCCTCTCCACAGGCTACGTGCCCATAGAATGGCGCACAGGAAGTTATTCCTCTCCACAACTTTGGGGCCACAACTGACCCTGGTAACTATCGCCCCATAAGCCTGACTATCCTGGTCTGCAAGGCTATAGAGCGCATCATCATGGAACTCATTAACAAAGACATTGGGAACCTCCAAACACTTCACCCAACCCAGTTTGGCTTTAAGGGCAGATCATGCCTACTAAATCAGGTTGACTTCTTCAAGACAGTCACCAAGGCCATAGATGAGGGAAAGGTGGTTCACACAGCCTACCTTGACCTCGCCAAGGCTTTCGACACCATTTCCTACTCGGGTATTACAGAAAACTCACCAGCCTGAACATAAACCCCTACATTACGAGATGGGTTGCCAACTGGCTTACAGACAGAACTCACATGGTAAGAATAGCGTGCTACAGGTCTGACTCTAAACCAGTCACAAGTGGTGTCCCGCAAGGCTCAGTCCTGGGACCCCTACTGTTCAGCATATACTTCAGAAGTACAGGCAAACACAGGAGGACTATGGCTAACCAAGTTCACCAATGACTGAAAACTGGGAGCCATAACTGACTCTCCGGCTGACACGGACATCCTCCAAAAGGGCCTTACTGAGACGGACCTGGCGTCAAAGTCATGGCCTCAAACTATATGCCAAAAAATGCACTGTCATCCCGTTAGGGAAAAATAAAACACCCACGAATTACCACATAGGTGGCAGCCCCCTTAACATAGAAGAGGTAATAAGAGATCTGAGGACCCAGGTAGATAGTAATCTCTCCTTTGACAATCATATTGCCAAAGTAGTTAGGAAACCCTTCTATGTGGCCCATCTAATTACTAAAGGGTTCACATCTAAAAATAAAGAGGTTATAGTGCCCCTCTACTCGTCACTCGTTAGACCCATCATAGAGTACAATGCCCCATTTGGGACGTACCTCACAAGACACTTCCAACAGCTGGAAAGACCACAAAAGTACCTCACCAAGAGGATTACTGGCCTCAAATATATGTCCTATGCAGCCCGACTGAAAAAACTCCGGCTGTACTCAGTGGCATATCACTTACTCAGAGGTGATCTCTGCCCGACTTACAAAGCCATGTCCAACTCAGAATTGATGGACATGCTCCACCTAAAGAAATCCAAGTCACTGCAAGCGACGCGCTCTAGTGAGCTAAACCTCACCACAACAATAAATAGAACATGCTGGAGGGATAGATTCCTGTCACAGAGACCCTCCATGCTTTGGAACAAAATTCCAGACACTCTTCAAGAGAAACCTTGACGAGTGGATGGGTAACACAAAATACACCCCTGGATCACTTCATTGGCTTTGCTTGACAAAGGATCAGTTAATTAATCAATGAGGAGGCGGCAAAAGCCGACGCACTCTGGCTAGGCTTATAAATGCCCTCGGGCAGATAGCCTAGTACCTACCTATGAACCTACATAATTAAACTTTCTTGCTGTTAAAAAAATATAGTCTAGGACAAAGCAAAAAAAGATAAAGCCAAAAGCAAGAGGTACAAAGACCCCATTGATACTAGAGATATTCACTTTGAAGGCTGACAAAGCAGGAGGTCGTGTATTAATATGAATGTTTTGAAGAAGAAAGCATTCCCAACCATTATGCCTGCACTTCACAGATACTGACCTTCACCATTCTGCTGCAAAATTACAAACTATACAAACAGCAAAAAAGTATTTTGAAGCAAAACCACGGAAATCTGGAAGAAATCTTATATTTATAAACGTATGAGTATAACAGCATGGTGATGATTTTAAATAGAAACTAAATCTTGCATCCCCCTAGGTTATGTCACGACCCCCTCCCCCGACCCACTTCGCAAACATTTTAGCACAAGTGTAGACAGACCACTGCCCATTTATCCTTCTACTATTGTTTTCGCTGAAGGCTTGAAGTACTCACTTTGAGAACATGCACTGTTAACATCTCTTTCACGTAATAATGTAGGCTTTCACATTTTAAAATCTAGCCAATACCTCGTATGCAGAATAATGAAACACAACATTAAAGTTCAAAAGTCATTTTTCCTCTATTACTTCAGCGCAATCTAGGGTGAAAAAAAAGTGCAGATCCTTTTAAAAAGCTCATAATAATACTTAGCTGTGAGCAGCTTACCCTGCAATACAAATCTTCTATAGCTTGTGGATTCCTCACTATTACGTTGTTGTTAAAGATTTCGGCACTATATATTTTGAACTGCTCTACCCCTTCAAACTCATTTAAAGTTGGAACAGGAAAAGGTGCCTTATACGTTTCATAGACTATTCTTTTCCTCTTGGGTGCTTGAAAGATTGCTTCAGCCATGCCTTATAAAACGTCAGCCTTCACTCATTCACCACCAAACACTAAAACCCCATCAATGTGCGTGAAAGAGAACCAGGAAAACCATTTTTTACAGCGCACGCGCAGCCTACCCTTTTAAGACAGCGACGGAATGTTCACGTAAATGTCAAGCGGCATATTTAAATATCTTATGTTGCCTTTGCTTGGATATGTGCTTTGCAGGATACCAAGTAGGTAATTTATTTGACGAGTCAATGATTCTCTAGCAGTTGTAGTGAACGTTCGTAAAACTGATGGGTTCCCGTTCATTCACCCTCATGGGGGACCGACGAGCTTTTTGAAAGAAAATGAGGCTTCATGTTTATCAAAATGCGTAATATTTAAACAACTTAGTTACAGCATAGCTATCAACTGTCCATATTTTTTCCTCAAATTTTGGTCTGTTAAAAATTTTTATTTTTTTCTGGAAAATCACAAAGGATTGAAGTCACCTAATTACATACATTTGAGTTTCAGACTTCATATCCTACAGAAAATATGTGCAATCTCAAATCTTATTCTCTCAACTTTCTAAGTTTAAAAAAAGTAATACTTAAAACCTGTCTCTATTTTAGGGCGTTTGTCCCTCATTATTTTAGGCTTTGTCCAGATTTATTGTGCTAAGAGATTGAGATGTATGCTTTACAGATAGACAGTACAGTTGTGTAAAATCTTACCATAACAGCAGATGTCCTACTCTTCATTGTTGCAGTATTCTTCATAGATAGGATGACCCACCCAAGGCAACCCGATGCTTGGCCAGTATGCTAAAGCCTAAAAAAGATCTTGGATGCGCCGTACGTCACATTTATTTTCCCCGCACAAAACGTAGAGCATAAAAGGGACGTAAGGACACAGCTACTTAGAATTTAATTGCCCCAGGAGAGAACAGTCACCATAGGGCAAAGGAGTCCATGCACATCCAGAAGGAAAAATTCAGAACAAATGAGGAGTTTGGAGTAGGGAGTGAATACTGCAACAGTGAAGAGGACATCTACTGTTATGGTAAGATTTTACACAACTCTATTATGTCCTTCTATATCACTGTTGTAGTATTTTTTATAGAAGGGAGAGTAAAAAAAAATTGTCGAAACAGAATGGGATGCGGAAGGCTGAGAAGAGTCTTCAATAAACCCACATAAAATGGTTTCAGTAAAACCTACTCTGGCCCTAGAAACCATATCCAACTTATAATGCTTAGTAAAGGTATCCACTGAAGATCAAGTAGCAGATTTACGGTTGGAATTGGTGCCCAACCCCTTGAAGAAGGCATTAGAAGAGGCAACAGTCCTAGTGGAATGAGCTCTAACAGAAATAGACAGTGATTTGCCATGAAAAGAATAACAAAAGGAAATCGCCTTAGATATCCAGGAGGAGATGGTTTGCTTAGAAACCGCCAAAACCCAATGACCTGGGACAAAAGGAAACAAAAAGCTGATCAGACTTATGAATAGTCCTAGTTGTAGATCAGAATGTATGTGCTGTATCTTTAAGAAGCATATCAAGGACTGAGCATGCACATATAAATACTGGGCACATGCTATTCCCAGTGCCATTTTGAGAGCGCAGCCAGAGAGCAAGCATGTATGATTACAGTAGTTAGCATATAAGTTACTTAAGTTAAAGTCGGTAAACTTCTATCAAGATGTTTTTGTATATAATAAAGCTGCTTGAACAGAACCCACAAATACTCTTCTATTGTGCCCAAAGTAGGAGAGTGACAAGGTGTCAGAACTGGGATTCCAGAGAATAATATTCAGAGCCATGAGATGCAGAGATGACAGTGAAGGTAAACTAAAAGAAGCGACCATGAAAAAAAGCCAGAAAAGAATCAAAGGTAATGAGAATTTGCACAAACTACTTAGTTTGTAAAAAGGATAAAACGGAGCATTACAAGGGCACAAAAGGTTTATTAATTAAGAGAAATGTTTAAAATTAAGATACTTGACAAAAATGATTATCAGAAAGGCAAAACAAGCATGTTTAAAAGCAAAATGAGTATGTTTAAGGCCAAATGGGCATGTTTAGAGTAAAATAAGCACAGGATAAGTACAATGGGCACAAAAAGAGATTAAATGAGCAAAACTGATATAATAAGGGCAAAAAGGGCACATTAAGCATAAAAAAAGTAAAAGGCGAGTGCATTTTTTTTTTTTGGCAAAGTGCTGTGTTTTGGCATAGCTATGACTTTGTATTGTACTAAGGGCATAACTAGAGTGATTAGAAGTATCTCAGTGTGTAAAAGTGCTTACAGTGTGTGCTTATTACTATGCATGTATTCTGAAGAGTTTATATGTGTGCAAAGTGCAACTAATTTGTGAAGTACAAAGTATAGCCATTTCGAAAGATTTCTTGTGCTGGGTGTGTCTATTCGCAAAGTGCCACCATTGCAGTGTGTTTCTTTCTTTCTTTCGCATTTGTTTACCAGGAAAGTCCACTGGGCCTAAAAGAGCCCATTTTCAGTGGAAGCCTGGGGAGTAAAGCTCCAACAAGAACACAGATACAGAAAAAACGTAAACAATTGGTACAGAAGTAGAAACAGTGTTACACATAGTGATTACGGTAATATATACATAAAAGCAGGACTTTAGTTGGTAGATACAGAAAAAAACGTAAACAATTGATACAGAAGTAGAAACAGTGTTACACATAGTGATTACGGTAATGTATACAGAATATATACATAAAAGCAGGACTTTAGTTGGTTGCCAGATGAATTCAATCAGAGGTATAAACATAGATATATTAATCAGTATTATTATTATTCTTGCACTGTAAAAAATTGCCTGGCAAGGTACCGCCATTTTGGGGAAATTTCAGTGTGCTGTGTATGGTTTATTTGCAAAGTGCAATTACTTTGAAATGTTATTGACTCTGAGCTCCTCTTGCCCACTTCATTTGCATTGTGCGATTATTTGATATGTTTCTTATACTGATAAGAGGTGCTTTCTTGCAGTACAGTAATTTCAAGAGTATTACAGTGCCCAAGAGACTTATTTCGCAAAATTCAGTTATACAGAGGCTTATTGTGCTATTGGACAAAGTTATAAGTATTGGCATAAATTTCTGGCATGTGTTCATGCTCATTTGCAGAACCCTTCACTGGTCTGTGTTAATATGGGAGAAGGATTTCGAAAGCCCTTACCACTTATCACTTGTATGTGATCAGAATATTGCAGAAAATTGGAGAATATTTGAGCAAGAGTAAGATATTTTTATATAAGCAGCTTATTCAGATAAAGATGCACACATCATGAGTCTAAAAGAGAGAAGTACTTAGCATTTGGGCAGCAGTGTCACAAGTGTAAAAAAACAGAATCGTTTTCAAAAGTTTTGCAAATCAAGTAAACCTCACACAGTTGTGAAGAAGGGTCACACAAAAGCAAGTTGATCAAGCAGAGTTGCAGCAGTCCATTTTCTATGTAGATGGTGTATCAGTAATTGAGAAAGTTGATGCAGTGAATTTATTGGCAAAAAGCGAAGTGTTTTGTACAGTCTATGTCAATGGTAAATCCACAGAGCTTAGAGTAGACGTTGGTTCAAAGTGTAATGTTATATCAGCAGACACATTTGCTAACGTGAGAACTAATGAACAACTCAATGTGGCCAGTAGTGCGAAACTTGTTGCTTATGGAGGTGAAGACATTCAAATCGAAGGCTCAGTGATGCTTTCATGTTATTTGGCCAAGAACTGTTACAGCTTGTTATTCTATCCCATTCAAAGACCAGTACAGTCTTTACTGGGTCTCAGACAGATTAAGAAAGAATCTGCTTTCTTTTACTAAAGAAGTTCATCACATAAGTGCATATCCTAGTTCCAATTTTTCTGAAGCCATTTTTTGAGAGTATGCCGATGTTTTCAATGACAAGTTGGGCAAACTTCCAGTTGTATATTCCATGAATTTACACCCAGAGGTCACTCCAGTAGTCAGACCTGAAAGAAGAGTTGCAATAGCTCTGCAGGATAAAGTTAAGGCTCAGTTGGATAAAATGGTACAGCAATGTGTAATTTGTCCAGTTACAGAACCAACTGAATGGGTGTTGTCTATGGTAGCAGCTCACAAGAAAGGCTCAGACAAAATCAGAATATGTATTGACCCAAGAGATTTGAACAAAGCATTGAAGAGACGGCATCATCCAATGCGTACAGTTGAAGAGGTCGCAGCTCTAATTCCGAATGCCACTGTTTTTTCTGTCTTGGATGCAAAATGTTCAGTTTGGCAGGTGATGCTTGATTGCAAATCCTCATTACTAACCACTTTTTGTGCCCCATTTGGCAGATACAGATTCTTAAGGATGCCATTTGGAATAAATTCTGCAAGTGAAGTCTTTAAGCATGTAGTGGAGCAAATTTTTTTCAGGTTATCCTTGTGCCATAACAGTAGGAAATTTATTGGTTGGAGGCAATGATGAAGCAGAGGATGGCAGAAACCTAACAAGAGATCCATAACCCACAGGTTGCAGACAAATGAATACACCTACTCAGATGGAACGTTATGGTGAGTACATAACTTCTAATTCTAGACAGAGCATGTGAAATAAACTTGAAGCTCAATCCTCTGAAGTGCGAATTCAGGCTACCAGAAGTTACATATTTAGGTCATTTATTTACCAGCACTGGCATGAGACCAGACCTGAGCAAATAAGCAGCTATTCTTGAGATGTCAGCACCAGATAATATTCAAGCTCTACAGCATTTCCTAGGCATGGCCAACTATTTTGGCACATTTATACCAGACTTCAGTGAGTTGACAGCATCTTTAAGATAGCTGACATGCAAAGATGTTACATGGTCATGGTTAGAACAGTACCAGAAGGCATTTGAAGACCTTAAGCAGAAAATTGCCACCCCGCCTACATTAAGATACTATGATGTGAATAAACCAGTCAGTCTTTCCTGTGATGCTTCAAAATTTGGTCTTGGTGCAGTTATTCTTCAAGAGGGCAGACCATTAGCCTATGCATCTAGAACACTTATCCAAACTGAAATGCAGTATATGCAAATAGAGAAAGAACTTTTGGCAATAGTATTTGCATGTGCCAAGTTTCATGATTATATCTATGGTCGAGCTATTCAGATTGAAACTGACCACCAACCTCTAGTTGCTATTCTAAAGAAGCCTATGCATTCCGTTCCAGTGAGATTGCAAAGAATGATGCTCAAATTGCAAAAGTACAACTTCAAAATTGTCTATACGAAAGGAAACTACTCTCTCTGGCTAATACCTTATCCAGATCGCCCAGAAATATTATGGAACAGCTTGACGCAGACAGTTTTGAATTTGACGTGATGGCAGTGCATAATTTTTTTTACCACTAGGCTTGATGAATTGAGAGATTACACAAAGACTGATCCAATTTTGCAAAAGCTCAATCACTACATTAATGTTGGATGGCCGTCAAAATAATCTAATGTACCACCTGAAGTGCAAACCTATTTTCCTTGCAGAGATGAAATGTTGATGGAAGTTAGTATTATTTTCAAAGGTCCTAAAATTGTTCCTGCTTTCTTACAACAAGAATATATCCAGAGTTTGCATCGTGGTGACTCAGGTTCCGCATCCACTAAGAGAAGAGCGAGAGAACTAGTATTTTGGCCTTCATTAGTAAAAGACATTGATAAAGTACTTTCTTCTTGCTCAGTATGCAATAGTACTAGACTGAATTTGCAAAGAGAACCACTTCAGCTAAGTCGAGTTCCTGAATTACGTTGGTCAACAGTAGCCACTGATATCTTCAAGAGGGGACAATCAACACGTCTTAGTATTGGTAGTCTGTTATTTGAATTGGTTTGAGATTGACTTACTACCCAACCTAACATCCACTACTGTTATTACTAAGTTGAAACAGCATTTCTCAGCCCATGGTAGTCCACACAAAGTTATTTCTGACAATGGTACTCAATTACTAGTCAATTGTTTCAGAAATTTGCAAAAGAATGGGACTTTGTACATGTTACTAGCAGTCCTGAATATCCACAGTCAAATGGGCTAGCTGAACGTGCAGCGCAGAGTGCAAAGCAATTTCTTGAAAGGTCAAAGCATGACAATACTGATGTCTTTTTGAATTTACTTAATCTGAGAAACATACCCAGTGACGATATACTTGGCTCACCTACTCAAAAACTTCTATCTAGACAAACCAGAATGACACCACCTATTACTTCCAGTTTATTGAGGCCTATTGCTAAGAAAAACAGAACTAGAAAGGCTCAATTATTCAAGAAGCATTCGATCCAGCAGTCCAGTTATGATAAATCGAGCAGATTTCTTCATCCGTTGAGGAAAGGAGAGACAGTGAGGATACAAATGATGAAAGGTTTCGAACAGATTGGTCAAATTACAGACATATGTGCACAGCCGTGATCCTACCTTGTAGATTCTGAGGGTATGGAGTACAGGAGAAATCGCAGGCATCTTCTTCCTATATCAGAATCAGCATCGCAGCATTGTCTAAAGCACATAGTCTTGTATAATTGCATGACAAAGAACTACTTGTAATATCTGCCAAATAGATTCAAACTGTTGCATGATCTATTTCTCAAAGAGGGAGGATGTAGATCAGAGTGTATGTGCTGTGTCTTTAAGATGCATATCAAGGACTGAGCGTGCACATATAAATACTGGGAATGTGCCATTCCCAGTGCCATTTTGAGAGTGTAGCCAGAGAGAGTAAGCATGTATGATTGCAGTAGTTAGTTTGTATATAAGTTACTTAAGTTAAAGTCAGTAAACATCTATCAAGATGTGTTTGTATATTTTAAAGCTACATGAACAGAACCCACAAAGACTCTTCGATTGTGTCCAAAGTAGGAGAGTAACACTAGTTTTATCCAAATAGTACCTGAGTTGTCTGTGCAAGTCCAAGGTATGCAGGACCCTCTCACTAACGGACTGAGCAGTAGGTAAAAAGGAAGGGAATCATATAGCCTGATTCAAGGACAAATCATTTACAACCTAGACATAGAAGAATTAGTATGAAGGGACACCCTGTCCCTGTGAAAAACAAGAAAAGGAGGAATGACCATAAAGGCATGGAGCTTAGAAACCCTCCAAGGAGAAGTAAGACCCAGCAACAAAACAGCCTTCCAGGTACAATGTTGCAAAGAAACAGAATCTGCAGGCTCAAAAGGAGCCTGAGTCAATTTTTTCCAAAACAAAATTAAGGTCCCAAGGAGGAGGAATAAGTTTTCTTGGATGTCTAATATGCAGGATGCCTTTGAGAAATTGTTTGATGTCAAAATGAGAAGTCGAAGATTCAAGGGCAGACAAGCAAAAATGCCTGCCAAATGGGCCTTCATAGGAAAATAGGACAAGCCAGATGGGAGAAACTTCCATTTGGACAGATAACATTTTCTAGTTGAGGGTTTCCTTGCCTCCTGTAAAACCCTAAGCATATCCTCAGAAAAGAGGTGCCCGAAAGGGATCAAAACCTTATCACCCACAATGTCAATTGCAAAGTGGACAAGTGGGGATGAATGAGAGACCCCTTGTCCTGTGTGAGGAGATACAACTGGTGAGGTAACATGATGATTGCTCCTGGCGAGATGCATTAAGAGGGGGAGACAGTTCTGTCTCAGCCAAAAGTAAGTCAGTAGCAAGATTTTTGGGGAGTCCAGCTGAATCTCCTGCAAGATTGTTGAAAAAGGAGGAAAGCGTAAAGGAACATCCCCTTCCAAAGAAAGGAAAGGGCATCCATCTTCCACGCCAGATGGCATGGCACTCGAACAGAAGAGAGGAATCTGCCTTTTCCAAGGGAAGGCAAAAAGATCTACCTGTGTTTTGGACCTGCTCAGAGTGTCTGCCACTAGATTGCGCTCTGAAGGAATGTTTACTGCCAGAAGAGTTAATCTGATAACTGAGAGACACTTCAAAGCCTGAAGCGCAATCCTGCAGAGGAGGTAAGATTGTATGCCTTCCTGCTTGTTGACATACTACATCACTGTAGTGTTGTCTGTGTACACCTTCAAGGGGCCTGGAGAAAACATGGGGTGAAAAGCCTGAAGGGCCAGAATTAGAGCTCTCATCTCTTTGATGCTGATATGGTCTGACATTTGATGGAGATGTCAACAACCCTACATTTTCAGGTGACCAAGAGAAGCCCCCAACTCATGTCTGAGGCATTGATGAACAGCTCTTGAGAAGGGAATGGAGGCTGAAAGGGCTGGCCTGGGTTGAGAGTGAACTGTTGAATCCACCACTTGAATTCCTTCCAGAGACAGGGAAAGGAGGTACACTGAAATTCATAAGGTGACAATGCTGTAGGCAAACTGACTTGAGATACTACTGAAGCTTCTTTATATGCAGTCTGGCAAGAGGAAGCATTGGAGTAGAAGAGGCCATGAATCCCATAAAAGAAGAGAATGAAAGAAGGCGATCAATGACAATAGCTTTGGAGGTGGAAGAGAGGCCAACATTGGCACCGTCTGAATCCTGCATCCCAGATACACAGGATTCTGATAGGGAGTCAAGATGGACTTTTGAAAGTTGATAGTAATCCCCAGACTTTGAAAAAGAGATAGTGAACTGCAGATCCTGTAACAATCGACTGGGAGAAGGCGCCTGAATTAACAGGTCGTCTACATAGGGAAAAATCTGAATGCCTTGGAGCTTGCAGAAGACATTCACAGATGCTAGGCTTTTGTGAGTACTCCTGGGACAATAGAGAGGCCAAAGGGCAAAGCAGAGAACTGAAAATGAGTAAGACAGAGAAACATAAAAACGTATGTACCTCCAGTAGAGAGGGTGAATGGGGATATTAAGGTAAGCATCTTTCAAACCCAAGGATACCAGAAAAGCCTTGGGTAATAAAAGAGGAAACCTATTTTGAAGAGTAAGAATCCAAAAAGAAGGGATCTTGAGAAAGGTGTTGAGCTGGGAGAGATCCAAAATATGTCTCCAAGTGCCTTCCTTTCATGGAACCAGAAACATCCTGGAATAAAAACCTCTTCCCACTTGGGAAGTCAGGACAGGTTGAATGGTTTATTGGGTCAGCTGGGACTCTAGAACCTCCAGGAAATGAGGAAGTTTCTAGGAGTGTGAGGAATCCCTGAAAAAGGAGAGAAAGATTTCCATACCGTGAAGTAACCCTGACAGATGACGGAAAGAACCCAAGAGTCTAAAGTGATAAGATGCCAATCTGGAAAACAAAGGAGAGCCAAAGGGACAAAGAAACCTGGTCAAAGGGTGGGGGGGGGGGGCAATTGTCAAAGAGAAGAAGGCATATCATTTAAAGGAGGCTTCTGGGCCAGAGAAATCTGAGACCTCTCCGCCTCCCACCTTTTCTGTCCATAGAGGCCTGGCGGGGTTGAAAGTGAACAAAACAGAAAAAGGATAATTCCACTGGAAGTCAGGGATAGGAGAGTTAAAATATCTTTAAGGTCCTGCAAGGCTTTGCCTTTCTCTTGAAGAGACTTAAACATGTCAGCAGTAGCAGTCCCGAAAATATGTGCATTTTCCAAAAGAGCATTCAACAACTTGGCCTTAAAGTCCTCAATTAGATACATGACATGAAGGCAAGAATAATGCCTTATGATGGACCCAAAAGCCACAACCCTAGAAGAGGCATCAGCAGCATTATAGCTGCACTTAATAGAGTGGTGAGCCACTTGAGAAGCAGAACCTAAAAAAGATAAGGCAGAGGATTCGCCTTCAGTATCAGAGAGGGCAGAGATAACCTGACAAGCCTGAGCATACTTGGCCACGTGGGTCTGGTAATTAATAGTCCTAAAAGCCAACGTAGAAACCGTGTAAGCTTTCTTGCCAATCCTCTCCATTGCCCTACTATCCTTAGAAGGCAAATGTTTAGAAGGTTTGTCAGAAGAGACCAGCACTACAGCAGGACCAGCAGAAGGACATTTAAATAAAAATTGACAGACCTCAGGAACTTTATAGAACCTATCTGGTTTCTTAGGAGCAGGAGGCTGAGAATCAAGAGAATTGGAAGCAGCAATGAAAAGGCAGCCAGCACAGGAGAAACTGCCGATTGGTTTAGGAGTATCCACCTGAAGAACTTGTAATACTGTCTCTGAATATCAGACACTTGAGAAGAATCCCACTTAAAAGAATTCCATCAACCTAACAATTGTGTCCCCAAAGGACAATTCCTCAAAAGAAGACTCAGGGCTAAAATACTTTTCTTTATCAGGACGATAAGCCAAAGGTGAAGGCATCTGTGAAGAATAGGACAAAGACCCCTCACCAGACACTGATTCCTCATCCAAGGTATCTGGAGTTTTAAGTCGTTTAGAAGGGGTAGAGGTCCAAGGTGGAGTGGGTACTGAAGCCCCTTGAGGAGACTTTAGGGCCATTAAGGCAGAAAACAAGCCCTGAGTAAACTCTTGCCATTCCATTTGAAGATCCATGGGATGGACTGAAACATGCTTCAGTTTTTGTCTTTTCTTAAAAGTACATCAGCCCTAACAACAACTACCAGAGGTTCTGACCTGTGGTGAGATTCAGTAAGAGAACCCAGAACTTCCTCCCTGACCAATATCTGTGGAATCCCTCTAGGACGCTCTGAGATAATCCAATGCAGCCCCCCCCCCCTGACATCCAGATCAGATGCCTGCAATGCCTAATCGGTTGTGTGAAAAGATGGTTCCATTCTGGCCCCGGGGGGGGAGGGGGTTGTGGCATAGGAATCCGAAGCAGACACCAAACTTCTAGAGGGATGTCTGGTGGAGGCTGGAGAGCTAAAGAATCCGTCTGACACTTCTTGGCCTTCTTTTTACCTAGCAGAAGTATCTCTGGGTTAAAGGATTCTGCCATGATACCCTTGGCTAACTGTTTTTACCGCTGGTTTTCAGGTTTTCAAAATAAATTGCCAGGGAAGACAAATGGCTTCTGAGTGTCTTGGGCACAAATGCCTTACTGATACTACAAGAGCTGGGAAGGACCTAAACAAAAAGACATTGTTCATGACAATCCTTATGGGGAATCTGCCTCTCATACTGACCAACATTTTTCCTTCTTGGATGGCATGAACTCTAGGTAGTAAAATAAAATGCAAGACCAAGGAAAGTAAAAAGTTAAAAAAAAAAAAAAAAAAAACAGTGGGGTACTTATCTGTTCTTGCTAAATATTCAGTACAGCAACAAGGTGTTCAGAACAACCAGCAAAAAATGGCATTCGAACTGGTGGCAAAATAAGTTCTAGGTAGTTGCATCCATATGTCCCTTTTATGCCCTGTGTTCTGTATGAGGAAAATAAATGTGATGTATGGTGCATACAAGATCTTTTTTAGACTTTTTTGTACTGGATAACAGTCAGGCTGACCTAAGCAGGACATCTGTTCTATGAAGAATACTGCAACAGTGATGTAGAAGGATATCAGTAGTGGCAATTTCTCTAACAAGAACACATAAGACAAATAACAAAAATATATGAATAAATACAATATAAGTTAAAGACAAACTAGCTAGATTAATTAAAATTGCTGGATAACCAGAAAAGAGGCATCAAGAGCCAGCATTAAAATAAATTGATTGGAATTTGGAATGTCATTGATGCATAAAAAATTACTACAGTTCTTGTGGCAATAATGGGAACTGCTGGACCACTGTAATATGTCTGTGTAGTGTTCAGAGTTTTAAGGCAGTAGCATAGTTCTGACAGCTGCCTACTACCACCCTAACGTTTTAAATACTATTTCAGACAGTTAAAAAAAAATCACAAACCATCCCCTTCAGTGCCCAGTTTTGCAAAATGACTTGGATTTGCCTCATGTTTTTGCTGTATTCCTAATAAAATGTTTGTTGATGTACCACTGACAATTGCAGTCTTTCAATACTGTCAGAGATTAGAGTTTTACACTTTTTGTTAATTTTGTTTCAGAAAGGTCATGTTGATGCAAAACTGTTGTCCTATTAAGTTAAAGGGACAATTCCAGTGTTTAAAATTCGGGTTCAAGATACAGCACAGCAAAGTAATGCCCACTCTAATGCGTCATTCAAATTCCCTCCCTCAGTGTCAATTTTCTAGCAAACTTCCTGTACACCTTCTGTTCCAATGCTGCTTTGGCTCCTGATCCCAAATGCCCTTTATCTTTGTGTTCCTATCGCGCTGCTATTGCACTTACAGCTTGGCTATATACATTTCTGCATCTTTTTTCAAAGCATCTCTCCACAGATAATACATTTTCTGATTGTCAATCTGTGCTATTTCTCAAACTAGTTATGCTGGTTAACTGTCATGTTTTTTAAAAATTATTTTTTATGTATAATGTATACTGAACTGTGTACCTTAGTGGGCAGTTTTTCGGGATGGTTCCATTCTGATGTTTGCATTGCATTGAATACAGTTTTTCTCAGACATACTTCATAACTGTACAAACTTTTGCTGAATATCCTGTATTGTTGCCCATTTTTTTCTGGTCCGTTTTTCATTAGTTGATTTTTTTTCCTGACAAAATAGATTCACTAATAACAAGCAATACTGACAGGCATTTGTGTTTCCGACTTCTTACCCTTTAGTAAATTTGTGCTTATGCATAAGCTGTATCTCTATCCAGCTTCTAAGTTTGTAAGAGTAATTTAAAAAAAAAATCCCGATTTCTATATATGACTTAGTCTAGGTTTTTTGCTGTATGTATACCTCCAGTGTCCATGTCAGCCACTAAATCCACAGTCTCACAAGTGCTGCTAATAAAATCTGTCCCTCTTTTTACACTTTTGTCTCACATCCCCCTCCACCACTACTTTAGATTTTGTTAGGACTTTTTGTTCTAAGAGCCTCTGATGAGCTATTGGTAAGCAGGAGAACTTTACAAGACACCTGCCAGCTGGCCAATGCCTTCCACGCAAGATGCACTTTTAAACTAACCACACTGAAATATTATCAGTACCTGGCTGACATGTTCGTTCATTAACTGTTCTCCACTAAAAGTTTGCTTTTTAGAACGATCGCTCATTGTGGATAATTTCTACACTAACTGGAACAGGCAATTGTTTTAAAAGAAAAAGTTTTACCAGCAGCAGCAGTTAATAAGCACTTAGTACTGAAACATCGATCTACATTGCAGTTCATTCTCAAGTGCATTGCTGTTGTTTTAACCTGATAGGACAGGAGACTGAAATAAGAGCTAGATGAGGGGAATTACATTCCAATGTAATGTAATTAAATGATTAAAATATGCATTGGGTGGGTATTTGTAATATTTTATAGGTAATACTTTACAAGGAGCAGAAGGCAAGGCTCACCGAACCACCACCTTATGTGTTAATTAATATGAGAGTGATATTAAACGGAGATTTTAATTGTTTAAGGAAGGGTGAGAAAAAGTGGAATACATGTGAGGAAATTAACGGATGCTATGAAGTATAGTGTATTAAGTTAATTGGGAAAGTTTATGGACAAACCGAAGAGGAAATAAAAGGACTGAGAGTGATTACTTTATGATGTAGACAGTGTGAGGACGGTGCGGGTGTGTTTTGGAAAATGGGTTTTCTGATCTTACAGCAATTTGGTTGGAATGTGGAGAAAAACTAAATTAGAAAGGGGTAGGGAATTAAGTGATTGGTATTGAAGTATTGTGATAGAGATGGTACTGAAGTACTGTGATAGAGAGGTATTTAAGGAAGAGATGAAGATGGAGATGTTATGTGTAGAGCAATAATCTATGAGAATTAATTACCATGCACATATTGCTGGTTAGCATTTAAGAAGTATAAAAAGTGTATTTGGAGTTTGTAATGACAGAGAGAAGTAGATGAGAAGGATGCATACTGTAAGATGTGTAATGAGATGTTGAGTCATTTGGAGAAAATAGAAGTTTAATAAAAGTAAAATATTTTTGAAAGAAATAGAAAAATAAATTTGAAGAGTTACTATACAGGTAGAAATATCTGAAAAGGAGAAAAGAAAGGCATTGCTTTTATTGGCAAAGGTGGATAAGAATAATGTTAGTATTATAAGAGAATCTTAAAATAAGGATGATGTGAGTAATTCAGACAGATGGAAATTTTGTCAGGGAATATGTTGGAAGAATTTATAAAAAAAGAGGGTATATAAGAATAAAATGGAAAATTAAAAGTTTTTTCTAAGAATGTTCTCTGTAAATTAGAAGGGAATATTAAGTTG
Source organism: Protopterus annectens (assembly GCF_019279795.1). NCBI lineage: Eukaryota > Metazoa > Chordata > Ceratodontiformes > Protopteridae > Protopterus > Protopterus annectens. Next base: position 1,529,758,449 of record NC_056739.1, on the reverse strand, counting down.
CAGGAATTATGTTATTTGTTAAGTAAAATAAATACAGAGTCTGTATATGGGATAGACTGCATGGGATATGAAGCGTATAACAATTTGGAACTATGGAAAAAAACATTATTGAGGGTTTTTAATGAATGGTTGGTGAAAGAAGAGATTAATAAGGAGATATGTGAACAGGTTATTACATTTCTATGGAAAAAAGGTGAATAAGGACTTAAAGAATTAGAGACCTATTACACTTAATGTACATTATAAAATATTTATGATTGTACAGATTAGGTTAACAATATTTTGTGGAGGGTATTTTGAGACTGGTTTTGGTGTGAAGGGTAGAGACAGCTGGCAATTATTGATTTTTAGTAAGAGAAGTGGTGGATGATATATTAAATATGGATTGGACGGCACAGTGGTGCAGCGGTTGCAATGGCACCTTACAGCAAGAGGTTCTCTGGTTCGATTCTTGGCTGGGGTGCCTTCTGTGTGGAGTCTGCATGTCCTCCCTGCATTCATGTGGGTTTCCTTCAGGTGCTCCGGTTTCCTTCCACATTACAAAGACATGCAATTGGAGCATTTCTCCCCGGGCCCCTGATGAAAATTGGCTCGTTCCAAGTCGGACTTTCCCAGTAAACAAAAGTTAATTAAATAAATAAGGAAGTTTGATGGTGAAACTTATTAGTAAAGCATTTGATTGTTTAGAGCTGGATCATTTGTGGAGTATTTTATAAGAATATGGTAGAAGAGGAGGTTAGTAAATGTGATAAAGTCAGTTTATAAGAATGCCACTGTGAAAATTGCAGTAAGTGGCTATTTAACTGTTGTGATGGAGAGAAGGGTGAGGCAAGGATGCCCTATGAATGAAGTGTTATTTGCATTAATAATGAATGCAATCGGACTAAAACTGCAGATTGCGTGGGCAAGAGGAAGATATCTAATGAAAGGAGGAGTTTGTGTTCTACACTGCATTACTTATGCAGATGATATTGTGGTGATTGCTAAGAACAAATTGCGGATGAGGGGATGTTGAAAGGTGCTGGTGAAATAGAAAGTATGTTTGAAACTGAATATAGAGTTGTGGTCCAGAAAAAGAATGTTCAATACAGAGGGTTGTGTTCAATTAAAATAATTTGTTAGGTACCAAGTTTGGGAAAAGTGAGGTTATTGAAGAACAATGGAATGGGGTGATAGGGAAAATTAAAAAAACTGGAAGAATATGGAAAAGTTTTAGGCTATCATAGAAGAAGAAAGTATTATTGATGAATTCAGTGAGGTACTGAAAAATTGGATATTCAGGCAAAACATATATTTTGCCAAGTTTAAAAAAACTTTTGCGAGTTGTATTTTTTGTATTGTTTTTGGGGCTCTAGAGTGAACCCAGCAAAGAGGTAAGTGCTATATTAAAAAAAAAAAAGATGCAGGAGTTTTGGGGTTTATTAAGCCAGTTGTGTATGCTGCATCCTTGAATTTACATATATTGAGTGTTTTTAGGAGTAAAGATAGAGCTTTTTATAAGAATTATGGAATCAAAGTCTGAAAAATTGTGGATAAAGGGAAAGAAAATAAAAACATTTAAAAACAGAAATTCATGAGTATCAAATTAAAGCTATGTGTGGGTGGTATGTGGGTGGTATGAGGTGAGGCTATTGTAAGGAGGTGGTATATTGTAAAGTGAGGAAGTTATTAACACTATTAAGGGAAGGAAAAAGAGAATTGTTAATGTATTAGAGTGTCAGGACTTTTTATGGTGATTCGGTGTAAATAACTTGCCAGTTAAATGGAATTTGGTGTATAAAGTTATGTCTCAAAGATTGTTTATTTTTTAATGAATTAAGACACAGAGCATGTCTTTTTGTATTGTAAGACAGTTAGAGAAATGTGCGAAAAGGTTTTTGTGAATTTAAGCTGAGTGATGTTAAAAGGGTTGAGGATCTAGATGTGAAAATGACAATATGTAACTAAAAGAAAGTGGTAAAATATGCAGAAAAGATGGATAAAATGTTATTTGGAGTGCTGTGGAATACCTAAAATGCAAGACTTAAGGAGGTACTATATCATAAAATTTGGAGGAGATAATGTCAAAGATAAGATTATGGTTCTGGCAAAAATAGTGGGGGGTTACAAAGTTTGATATGTTTTAACTCTCATAATTTTAATGAAGTAAGTTACTTGTTTAATTTATGTATTTATTTCTTGTATTTTTAATTTATTTGATAACTGTTAAAATGAGCTAATTTTGGCATTAATGTATGGTGTATATAGTACAATTAAAGGACCCCTACTCTTTTGGATAGGTGCTGTGGGATCTTTTACATCCACGCTACCATCAACTCAAGCAGATGGGGCCTCAGTTTAACATTTTATGCAAAGGAAGGCACACTCAGGAGCCCAAGACACCCCCCCCAACACACATACCTTATGCTGAACTGTAGTGTCAGCAATCTAGCTACCTGGTGTGAGAACAGAACCCATAGACCTTCTGCACCAGAAGAATATGTGATACCTGTTGCACTACATTCACCAACTAATGAGCTGGGTCAGATAGATGGAACCTGTCTGCTAGGAGAAATGTGTGAGAGAACGGAGTCCTGTAGCAGTGTAGGGCACCACAATTGCCTCAGCCAGAAGAGTAAAACTATCAATATCATTTCAGCTCTCTCCCTCCTGGGTTTGTGGACACCAGAGGGCAGAGATATTGAGTGTATGCATAAAGACCACCCTTGGTTCACTGAATTGCCAAAAAAAAAAAAACTCCATCTTGCAAGGATGTGTCTGTGTGAATTAGGTAGATGTTCCTATAATCTGCAATGGATGGAGCTGCAAAAGATCTTATACTTCACTCCCCTCTATAAAGAACAGACAGCACAAATGTCTGCCAGATGAGGTTGTTGGAGATAAGCTGTTTAAAGCAGCAGTTGCACAAGAGTCAGCCATATTTCTACATCCTTGCAAACTCTTTGCAGTTTTTCCAGGCACCCATTCTAGTATGCATGCTTATGTAGTACATTATTGCTATGCCAAAAGCACACTCAGGTGTGCAGAACCCCCCCATGATGCACTGATGTGGAAAGTAGTTGCTCTACTTGACAAAATGGATCATTTACTGAGTAGTGCAGAAAATGGATTCACAAACCACCCCAGAGAGGTCTGTGGTTTTCCGGGGAGACTGCAATGGATTAAAACATGGATGGTATGCAGAATTTGCAGAAAATGTATCCGCTAGTGCAGTGGCTTTACTGCATGCTCCGGAAAGGCTGATCTAAGCATCATGAAAATCCAGGATATACAGTCCTTGAATAAACACTGAATCACTCAATTGTAAAGACTTACCAGGGCTACCACAGGTACAAGACCCACTCTGAACCCTAGAAGCCATGAGCTGCTGAAGTTTACCTGAGAATAACAAGGGTCTGATAAGCAGGAGGGAAGGCATTCATGAAAAAGAGTACTCAGGTGTCATACTAGAAAAGGACTTGATCATGCCGCACATTATACTACGTAAATGGATAACAATGCACAAAATCTTTACCTTGATCCAGCTGAAGAAGTTGTAAATGAACAGAAGACAAGCAATCAGGAAGTGAATATCTACATGGACTGAAAAAATGACTAGCTGCCGCATAACAGTGAAGGTCCCTCTGGTCCCATATCATCCAGTCTCCATAGGACAGGAGGGAAATGATAAACTGGATGTTGACCATGCAAAAGTTTTCCCTTACTAAATTACCTTAGATTGCTGAGTTCCAAATCAGCTTGTACATCACATTTTCTTGTGAAGTAAAGTATCTGGAATAGCACTGGTTCACTGCAGGTCAGAGAGACACTGGATGAGTCTCTTGTTGAATGTGATGACTTAACTCTCAACATGAAGCCACTTTTGATTGTGGGGGGTGAACAGTATTTCAAGGCACAGCCCTCCCTTATCCAACCACCTTGAGAAATGGGCAGTCATACTATTTGGTGGCGAAACGTCATTCTCCATTCTCCTTCTTGATTACAAAAGGGTCAGGCTATAGCAGTTGGAATTGCTATAGGAGACCCCAGAAATTGGGTTTCCTTCTCTCCACAATTTCAAAGAAGATCCCTACAATAAAATACGTGGGCCTAAGCTCTAGTCACAATGGGGACTGAAGGCCATTGAGCCACTGCTGCAACTACCTATGGAATTAGGGCCTCCAAAAGTTCCTCTTGGATTTAATGGATGGAAGGATATGCCTGTAGCAAATAGTTAACTGTCCTTTTTCCTTCAGTGCCAGTCAGCAATGCGGCCTAGATCTCCTCTGTAAAGGATGCAACATGAAATTAGGAATGCCTGCATGCTGTAGTGCCAGGTCACATAATGGAGTTCTCCCTATCTACAGTATAATCATACACAAACACATACACCATAAACAAGCTGATGGTGAAAGATACAGTTACCTGGACTCTGGGAGTCTTTTTATTTCAGGGGGCATCACAGCTTTGATACTTTGAGGCTTTGTCCAACAAAATGTGCACAAAGTTGAGTACACCATGCCTGATAATTCAATGCCCTGTCAGAGTACAGAATAAGAATATCTGATATTCAGAGCTATAAACTCTGTTCAGAGGCTCAACTGCTTCAAGGAAGCTGCCACCAAGATCTCAGCTGGATGAAGATTCTCTTACTAACCAATGAATAATTTGGTAACCACAAAATATGACTTGACTTATGTACAGAGCCAACCATATTAGGGCTCTCTCAATTTTGAGCCATATTGTCTGGTAGTAAGTGCAGAGGATTATGTCTCTGAGCTGTTGTACTTCCACCTCCATTTTCCTACCGTGCGCAACTCTGAGCAAGTCATGGAACCAAACAGTGCTGCTGGGTCATGCCTGAAAGCAGACCAAGTATGTCTAGGGGGCTTACTTGATCAACAAAATGGAGTCTATATTATAAACACGAAAACCCTTTTGAGTGAATACTACAACAGTGACACATATAGCCCGAACCGCAAATACACCAAAACCCCTAAACCACGAAATTTAAAATCTCAAATCGTCATAGTCGGCCAACCCCACCACGCGCTACATACTACGTACCCAAATATAATAAATAAACCCCATATGTACACTAACCAAACCCTACTTATAACCCTACACTAAACCTTACATACATTACTATCTATGCACTTATCTTAACCCGCACTCTAACCCTAAGGTCCGTAACTATCGCACACTTACCCTACTGAGATATACCCAAACAAAACAAATAATCCACACACACACACACACACACACACACACACACACACACACACACACACACACACACACATAAAAAAAACTCTATTTCTAGCCCTACACTAAACCTTACATACATTACCTATCTATGCACTTACCTTAACCCGCACCCTAACCCTAAGGTCCGTAACTATCGCACACTTACCTTATGGGGCTATGCCGCAGACGAGCCAACCATAACAAATTGACATTTCAACTTTCGCGGTTTTGGACGTTCGCCGTTTCTGTCATTTGGGCAATATGTGTCGCTCTTTTCAGATTCGCTCAAACGGATCTTTGGTCATCTAATATAGACCCAACAAAATGTATTAACAAACAAACAAAAAAAGAACAAAACAATGCAAAAACATGAAATATTGTGAGTTTCACTCAAGAAGACTTGTCCAGAGTAATGTAGGCTTGCTGCAAGCAACAGTAGGGACAGAAGAAATCCCCCCCCCCCCCACTCTAAGGCTATCACCAAATATATGGAACCTAGAGGATGGCAAGGAGGTTTCCTCTTTCTCAGTAATGCCTGGAGATTTACACACAGATCATACATCCAAACAAGGGTCCAGAAACACAGGCCTACCTGCCTTGAGCACATCCTTGAATGGCACATCTGAACAATGCGAGGAAGTAAGGGTCAGCTTTTTTCTGAAAAGGAAAAGAGGTCTGACTCTATACCATGCTAATGCAGAGATGAAGCCAAATACAAAAGAATATATGGAATCTAATATGCGAGTAGATGCCTGTATCAGACTGGCCTTAGAAGGACCATTTGTAAGCCCAAACATGTAAGCTGCCAGGTATGTTAGCCAAACAGGATGAAATGCCCTTCCCTTTAGCTAGGGAAGAAAAGGCATATGAAGACCTGGGAAATTTAAATCTTTTTTTACTGTGTCAAAGGCAAGAAAACTGTCTGGGGCCATTCTCTAGATCCCAGCACTGGATCCTCTTTAGCCAGTCTGTTAGCACTAGGTATTTTGAGGCAGTGTAGTAACTCTCTCAAACTTACAGAAAACTCTGTACTCCTACCGCAGAGTGATTAAATATTTTAGAGGTACACATTTTTAATGAACTTGGAGATCACCTTCTCAAGTAAGAACATATTTCATAAGCACAACACACACACACAGCACAAAGCAACTCCACTAAATCATCTTACAGTGAGCTGAAGACAGCACTGCTCAAGCCTCCCAACATTAAGGAGTAAGAAACCTCAGCTATTGGTTCACACCACAGCACACCCACTTTCAGCCTGCACATATACCTTTAAGATTTATTAAGGTGCAGACTACAAGCCCTTCTGGCCCATTGAGACTGCATCTACACACAATAATTAGTGACTCTATTGTCAGGCATACAAGACCACAGTATCACCAGGCAGTTTTAGATCAGGGTGACAGCTGTCTTTCTGAATCCAGGAAGTAACAAGGGCTCATATAACCCTCCATCTTGACACATTTGATTATGACCTGATAGTGGTCTATGTGGGTGTTTATGATCTTAAGCGGACTACCTTGAGGGACAAGCAACAGGATATGACTGAGCTCACTATGAATGTGTCCAAGGTAAGAAAGATACTGCATGCTTACACTTATCAAGGGTATCAGAACTTGTCAAGAGATTTGAGATGCATGGCTAGGCTTAAAAAGGCCCTTGTGGTTGTTAGCCTAGTAAGCACTTAGGAACCTATGAACTGGTTTTGGATGTATTTTGCTATCACACAGAATAATGCAGACATTTAAAGATAAGATAAATCGCTTTAATTAACTATGCACTTGGTATCATTTGAGAAGGAGCCATTATGTGTCAGCTTGGGGCAAGATGGTTGGCAAGCTTTCTTGCTATACCATGGATGGTCTGCACCTTTGTTACTCTGCTAGCTGACTAAAGTTCTTGCTGCTCTATTTTGCCTTTTTTTGACAGAGTCCATCTGCTGGACATTTCAACCTAGTAAATTCTAGCTTGACACACATTAATGTGGCTCTACTCAACACTAGCAGCCTGAAAGAAATGCCCAAACTTGAGGCCGTTCTGCAACTCAGACACATTCATATACATAGTTAGACAGTTTCAAAACTACCTCTATTACTGGGTTAAAAGCCTATCAACAGACCGACTGGCAACTGTGTGGGAGTATCAGTATTTGTCAAGGATGCCATCACCTCACTAAAGATTACTAAGGACAATAAAATTCAACTCCTAGATGTGCAAATCACCCTAAACAAAACTAATTACTAGCTAGCTTGCTATCTTAACACCTTCTCTGAAATCCCCATTAAATCCAACACCTTTCCAATGGGGGACTTCAGTTATCCATCAGAAAAATGACCGATGCACAGTGCCACTATATACCTGACTGAATCTCAGAGAGTTACTATACTATACTTCCTTGACATAACAAATGCCATTCCCTTTATACAATTGGTTAATAAACCAGAAGTAGTGTAGTGTTACAGAAGCAACTCAAAATGTAACACTAAGGACCAGGTTCCAAAAGGATCCACCACAAAAGTTAAAAACAACAAAATTGATGGAGTGCTTTCATCCTTGCACAAACAGGACTTCATCAGAATATCAACAACTGGCAGACCTAACCTTTATATAGACTCATCATGGATCCTAATTAATTGGAACACAGTTATTTAAAGGCAAACCACCACCACTACTACTAAAAAATGCATATCATAAAAAACTGCATATAAAAATGTAAACATTATAAATAAAAAGCAGATAGAAAAAATTATTGTAAACATAATCTTGTATGCTACGATTTAGCCGATCTCATCAATAATACGGGCTGAATGGAAATGTGATCATTAATGCCAGGAAAACTTGTTGCTTGCAACCTAGGTTGCCACCTCAGTTCTTTATTTTCTAAGCAAACCATGTCACCATCATGAGGATTAGGTTTAATTTGCTCCAGGACAGCAAATCTAAATTTATTGTAAAACCGATAGGACATAGAGAGTTTAACTGCACATCTTCCTTTAACAATGAAAGGAAGTTGAGAATTAATACCCAGCAATGTTTGGAGCTAATACACACTCATACTGCCCACCCTGACCAAAAGGAAATAGCTGATTTCTTAGCCAACAAATTTAGTGCAAATGTTATTCCAGCCACAGTTATTGATGCTCAAAGATTCATAGGCAAGTATTAGGTATCCATCCACAGTTACTGATGCTCAAAGATTCACATGCAAGTGTGACAACCCACCACTGTACCAATAATCAAGGAGCCTCAATTCTCACTACTCTCACCTGTGGGAGGATGTTCACTGGTAGGATGACAGGTACACACACAGTATTACAAGATGCAGCTCTCTGCATCAAGTGCAGTTTCCCTTAAGAGTACACAGAGACCATAGTCAGTCTGGGGCTGGTTTCTCCCTCTTCCTCCAGATCCCCAGTAAGACTCCCCACTGGCACAGCTATAGAGTTGAGATCTCAGCTGAATGACCAAGCCAAGACTTCCAGCACCCTCTCTATCTAACCAGTGCTTCTTGTCCCTGCCCAAGCAGCTGACACATACTCGTTGAGGTTTGATTTACAGAAATACACACACACACACACACACACACAACTGGGAAAGGCTGGCACAGGTTTACTAGCTGTGCCCCCTACTGCCCAGACTATAAGGCAGTTTCCACTGCCAACAGTCACTCCTTATCAGCTATTTTAAGGCCCTTAACAAAGGGTGTCCAATCTTACTGTGAAATATTAATACTAAGACAAATGATAGTTTGACCAAGAGCAAGGCTATTAGGAGTGGCCCACACAGTGTCACCAAATAAATATGCAAGTACTATCAAAACTTAAATATCTCTACACAGATCAGCTACAATGAAAGGTTTAAATATATTTAATAATAAAAGAACAAGACAATACTAAATATATATATATATATATATATATATATATATATATATATATATATATATATATATATATTCACAGTGACATCAGAGTTCAAAACCACAGGAAGTATTTAAAATAACACTGCAGTACAGGCTCACACAAATAAAGGAAAACAAAAACTAAACTAAGCTTTACTATATACCTGACTGAATCTCAGAGAGTTACTATACTATAGCAGCTTACTTAATTAGAGCACGGCAGATGTGGTGAATTATTCTTTTTGTTGTTGTCAAGTCCAAGACAGAATGCAGAATGCTCTGTCTCGCTAAGAGACTTTTCAAAATAATATCTAAAATATTACTGCTGTGATAGCTTGCAGAATGATATCATCTTTAGTCATCTGACTTCTGGTTCCCTGGTAAAATCCCCATTGCTGAACCAGGCAGTATTTAGCATCTACCCGAAAAATTATACGGACAAGAGCTTTTGCTCAGATCTTTGGCAGATGCTGCAAGTCATAAAACAATTGCGTTCCTCCACATTTCAAGACTAGCAATTAGTTCACCCTAAAGACAATACAGAAAGCTTCCTAGTACAGACTTTGTGTCTCTAGCTGCATTCATCTTTATGGCCTAGCCTATAAAGTGATTTAATTTCAGATATTTTTCTAAAGTTTGCTGGACTGAGGTTAAACAGTTACACTAGTGCAGGTACATCTATGTTCTCTTCCAGTAGGGCACACTGTGTTTCAATTTCAAACACAGCAGTTTACAAATTCCTTTCAACACGAACATCACTACAAAGCAGTTTGATATACACATGGCATACAGTTATAGTACGTTTGTAACACAAGCATCCACCACCCAACACAACCCAAATGACACATAGCCCACAAACTCAGTGTGCTACTCAACCACAGCCTATAAGGCATAACAACGTACCCAACACTCTAGTCATAGGTGACTGTATAGTCAGGCACACTGATATTCCACTCACCAGGCTAAACAAGGAGAAGTTACTGTCAGCTGCCTGTCAGGTGTCAGGATCCACCACACAACACACACACTCAGGTCACTCCACAACAAGACTCCACAACAAGTACAAATATGACACTGTCATTGTCCATGTTGGTGTGAATGACCTGAGATGTACCTCCTTGGACTACATGAAAAGAGACATGGAGGAGCTCTCCGATCTTGTAGCCCAGGCAGGTATGACCCTAGCCCTGAGTAGCATCCTGCCATCACCCAGAATGATACCACAGTACAAGGACAAAATGATTGACTTCAACAATTGGCTAAGCTTCTGGTGTCATTCTAAGGTGATTCAGTATTTGTCTGCCTGGGACGACATGATCGACAGACCACGATGCTTTACCAGAGATGGTCTGCACCTGTCGCCCTTAGGATTTCGGATACTGGCTAAGGCTCTTGCCACCCATATAGTGCCTTTTTTAGGCAAGGTTCAAATGACAAATTCACCACCGTAACAGGTACAGGCAAGCATAATCTGAGGGTAATGCTACTCAGTGCTAGTAGTCTAAACCTCAAAATGCACTCACTCGAGGCACTCCTTAAAATGGAGAACATTGACATCTGTGCAGTGACAGAGACCTGGTTCAAAGCTCCAGAGAGCACCCCTGCATTACCAGGCTACAATTCATACCACACCTTTTGACCACCTAAGCCGGAATGAAGCACTAAAGGTGGAGGCGTGTCCATATTCATTAAGGATATCCACACCTCCAGGCTAGTTGCACAGCATAATGCATCTGAGATTATCCAAGTGCAACTAACTCTGGGCAAGACCGTAATCCAAATTGTAGCTTGAAGCAGACCTCCACCATGCCCCAAGATTCCCACTCCTCATTTCATGATACACTGGAAAGTATTAGGGTACAACCGAACACCCTAATAATGGGCAATTTCAACTACCCTACCATTAACTGGGAAAACTACTCATGTACCAACTCTTTTGCTCAACGTTTTCTGGAATTCATAAATTTCAACGCCTTGGATCAACTTATTCATACCCTCACCAGGGGCAGCAATATCCTAGACCTGGTCATTATCAACATGGGCAGCTGGTGTCCAACACCAGAGGTCAATTCCTTGTTGGTCTGATCCGACCACAAGCTAGTCACCCTAGACATCCACATCCCACCCGACCCCCACCCCCAATTAGGGAAACCACCGTAAAAAAACTTCTCCAAAGCCAACTTCACACTTCCTTAAGACAGAGGTGGAAAACTTCATGACACACATGCAGATGGACAATAGAGGTACGACTGCTGAATCCTACACAAATGCACTTTAAAAGCACTTACACAAGTGCATGGATCATGCTATTCCTAATAGAACCAAGATGCTATCCTCTAAAAAAAGGAAGCCAATCTGGTGATCCTCTGCCATAAACAAACTATACAACAGAAGAAAGAAACTGTTGCAAAAAAGAGTAAAATCCCATGACTAGAGGAACTCCCTGGTCAACCTCAGTAAGAAGCTGAGATCCCTCATAAAATCCTCCAAAGCTAGTTACGAAAACAAAATTGCCACTGACTCTAAAGACGACGACAAAGCATTCTATAGCTATGTCAAGAATCTCAATAGCAATACTCAGATCTGCTCTGAGTTACAGCACAATGGCACTAAATATACAGAAAAGTAGACAAAAGATTGCCAGCACCAAATTCAGTGTAGAGCATCAAAAAGCTGATAAGTAAAGTATATAAACTTTTATTAAATATAATAAACAACCCAGACTGGTTTCAGCCAACAGGCTTTCCTCAGTGGGAATAAAAGAATAGCATGAGTCATCCAATAGGATTCTTCCCAAAGTGATCTTCCCAACATTCAAAATGTTTCCTATGTGAGAAACAAAGAGAAAAATAAAAAGTTATACAATAAAACAACCACATAATCATTGTACATTGTAATTGGTAAAATTCAAATAAAACATATAACTTTATAAATGATCATTCAAGCCGGGTGAAAACAAAGCCCCCAGTTTAATGATCCAATACTTCTCTTTTTTAGTGAGAATGGAGTGCCATCCTTGTTTGTTAGATCTATCACTAAGAATTCTGTCAATGATGGTAAACCTGGAATCTGGCTGAATTATGTTGTGTGCTATGTCAGAATAGGGCATTGGTCTCCCTCCTGGTTCGTATGTCACTACGGTGTTCAGACATACGTAATCAAAGTCATCATGAAGTCTGTCCAACATAGAATGAACCACATGTACACGTTGCAAGATATACCACCCAATCGCTGTTGCAATTGCCAAAGAATTTTATATCAAAAATTCTATCAGTGTTTTTGCTAGTGAAGTGTTTTGATGTGAAAATGAATGAACATGATGAGCAATGGCCACAATGGTATGTGCCCCATAGTTTGACGCCTGTCATGGTTAGTTGGTGATGTATGGCTCCAGCCAAACTGACCCTCTTGAAATGTGAAAAAAATCATGTTGGACTCCAGATACACAACTAGGAACTTGGGGGAAATTGTTGTATGAAACTGGGTGTGATAACATCATATTTTTTTGAAAAGCAGGGACATTATTTTGTTTTTTGTTCCTTCTAATAGGATGATTACTGGCTATTGACAAATGTGGAATGTTATAACTATCATAGCTATAAATTATCTTTTTGAAAATATGCTCTATATGAATGTGGAATGATATAAATGCATTTACAAGTTCTTACAGGGATTCAACATATACAAATCACCATATTGCACATTTTCAGGTTGTATGTGCTTATAGTTAGGATGCATTTTTCTGTCATGCTGGGATTAAGAGATTGGTAGACTGCTCCACAGGTTTTGGATCAACATTGTATATTGTTTTGATGGTGGTTATTGTCATATTCTGATACCCACTTACCTTAAGTAATCTTCACAGGCTCAACATACAATTGTGGTATGTCAGAACTGCATTTAACAATTTTTTCAGTTATTCAACATATAGGAATCACCGTTCTTCTTTATATATTCTCAAGCCATTATGATGCATTTTTTGTCATATTAGGATCCAGAGATTGGACAAACTAGACACAAACTGTAGACTGTTCTATAGGTTTTGGATCAACATTGGATGATCCTGAATACTGTTTTTACAGTGGTTATTGCTATACTGTGACAATCACCCAGTTTGACCAATGAGGGTCCCCTCCTGTTTGGTATCTACTTCTCTGAAGTACAAGCTAACACAGAAGGTCTTTGGCTAACAAAGTTTGCAGATGACTACAAACTAGGGGCCATAATCGAAACTCCTAACGATGTGGACATACTACAAAAGGGCCTCACTAAGACAGATGCCTGGTGTCAAAGCCATGGCCTGAAGCTCAATGCCAAAAAGTGTATTGTCATCCCCTTTGGTAAAAACTCTGTAGCCATGAACTACCACATAGCTGGTAGTCTACTTAATGCTGAAAATGTGAGACCTTGGGACACAGGTGGACAATAGTCTCTCCTTTGATAATCACATTGCCACAGTGGTCAGGAAATCCTTCTACGTGGCTCACCTCATTACAAAAGGTTTCTCATCCAGAAAAAAAAAAGAAAAAAGAGGTCATTGTTCCCCTCTACTCATCACTCATTAGACCCATTATAGAGTACAACGCACATCTACAACAACTGGAAAGGCCACAGAAATACCTCACAAAGAGGATTACTAGCCTCCCATTATAGAGTACAACGCACATCTACAACAACTGGAAGGGCCACAGAAATACCTCACAAAGAGGATTACTAGCCTCAAACAGATGCCCTACGCAGATCGTCTCAAAAAACTCCAGCTTTACTCCGTCGCATATCGCCTACTCAGAGGTGATCTCTGCCTAACATACAAAGCTATGTCAAACCCAGAGTTGTTGGACATGTTCCACTTAAAGAAATCCCAATCCCTCCGAGCTACTACTAGGGACCTAAACCTTGTCACCACAATAAACAGAACATGCTGGAAGGATAGATTCCTGTCCCAGAGACTTCCCATACTCTGGAATAGACTACCTATCTGTCAAACAGAGCTCCTCATTAGCACTCTTCAAGAAAAATCTTGATGATTGGATGGAAAATAGGAAATTTACCCCAGTGATCACTTCTGTGGCTCTGCTCGACAGGGGCACAGGAAAATAATTTTCTTGGGTGGCAAAAGCCAGGGTACATTTTTGGCTAGGCTTATATAGGCCCTGAGGCCAATAGCCTAGTACCTACCTATGAACCTATATGGCATACAGTTCTAATAACACCAGCATCTTGTATAAATTAGTTTGTTATTCACAAATGACATATAATTATTTACAAAATTCCATCTATCTGTGCTGGCAGTACCTCCTTACATCACAGCAAGTATTAGGTAATTAGTCTGCCAACCATTTCAAGCCTAGCCAAAAACAAATATTCAAAAGTGCCCAACAGACTCAAGGGTACTTTTCTTCATATATTATAGCCACCCCCTCCCTTTCATTACTATTGGACAAGTCCTGTCAGGCCTCTCTAAAGCTACTACCACCTTATCCATGGGCCTAGATAAATATACCAGGTTGCCTGATTATCAGTTTCAAATATGGCCTGTCTGAATCCCCTACTTTACCTCTTTAAATCCACTGGTTACATTTCTGGGGCATGGAAAACAGCCATTGTAATAGTGTCAACAACTTCAATGAAATAAAATAATAAATGTTAAATAGTTCAAGCACCTTATTTTAAATACTCTGTATGACCTCTGCTAATGTCTTTCATGAGAATAAAAAATATACAAACAATTTTTATAAAAACGTCAAGTAACACATACTAAAAATATGAATAAATCGGGTGAAAACAATCTTAATGGGACGATGCCAGTGTTTAAATTTCAGGTACGAATTCAGGATGACCAAAGTAACACCCACTTTGACAGCATCAATATATGTTCCTGCTCACAGTGTCATTTTACTTAAATTATTTGGTACATCCCCTTTCCCAGTCTTGTTTAAAGTCCCATCATGAATGAATCCCTGACTTGTGTTCCTATCAGCTTTCTGGCAAAGTTAAACCCTGCCAAGTCATGCTTTATCTACCAAAGTAAATATAGCATTTACATTTCTTCACTTTTGATTTGCATGTTTTCTTTACAAAAAAAATGGCTACTTTTTCACCATTTAATTGCTCCTAGGGCATGAAGTGACAAAAACAGAAAGATGTGGGTTGCAGGCTTGGAGCTACAGAGCTGAAAAGCACTGATCCCGTAACCAAGTCTTATTTTCTTTTTCC